>NC_056746.1:1340104269-1340149269 GCF_019279795.1 Protopterus annectens
CTGTGTACCACTTTTTGGTATCCTGCAAACAGTCAAACTGAAGCTATCAGTGAGAGTCACCTGCAAAATAAGAACACACCTTTTTATCTGCATCTTAACACTGATCCAGGTATGATGCTGTACCCAAACCGAAAGACATAAAAATTCAAGGAGAATAACACACATTGGCATAATCAATAAAAATTACATATACAAAACATCAGCACTTAGGTGGAAAAAATCATAAACTGCAATCAAGTGATGGAATGTGGTCTTTCTAGTCACTGTTATTAAAGTACTTATGTATAAAAGCATTTCTAATATTACTCCATTAGCATTCATCTTAAGAGCAGTATTTTCCTCTTGGCAGATTATTCCTTGCAGCTAACATCAGTGTCAACTATAGCACAAGAAAGCCTTGACTCATGACTTCATTAAGTACTACAGACACTTAAACCATTGAAGCTATCAATTGCCACTACAGTATAATATGCTCATTGTGGATAACAGTATTTGTATTGCTGTACAATGTAGTGTAATGTATTACCATGTTTGCAGCTGTAATATAATACAGGAGAGGTATGCAGAATCTTAGTATCTAAAACAATGGGTAAATACAATTGCTGTACAATGAAGAGCTACAACCTAATTATATGCAGAGAGAGGAGAACAAAATTAGATCATCTCCATGTTTGTCAGCAAATGGAGGCAGGATTGTTTTGATGGATGTTGCTTGAGCACAGGTTTAAAGCAGAACAGCAGTACCTGTTGGAACATTCCAGAAGTAACTGCTGAAATTATAGATGAAGGATTACTGTAAATGCAAGGCAGTGAGTTGGCACAGCATGCAGCAAAGCAGAGAACATGCTGTGGTCTGAGGAAGTATTAAGGAGTACGCAAGGCAAGCAATGGTGTAATGCTTTACAAGGATGATGATAACAGTTTGAGCTGTTTAACAGGAAGACGTATGTTCTTGAAGTAAAGCTGGAGAGATAATCATAATTTAAAAACCCATCTCACTTCAGCACCTTTCAGCACCTATCTTCTCTCAGGCAGTACTCCCCTAAAGAGGTTGCTTGCAACTGGTTATAATACTGCAGTACTGAGAGGGATACCTGCATTTGGTTTCCATTAGAGAATAGACACCAGTTTGGATACTTGCTGATGCCTTCACTCAGGCAGAAGATACAAATTGATACACCTTCACCTGGCTTCCACCAGTCTTTAGTAATAGATTGGTATATATGTACTTGACCGAATGACTTGCACCTGGCTTCAGACTGTTGTCACAGACAGTAATAGCTGTATCCATCTTTCATTAGGCACCAGTACTGAAGGTCTGCCCACAATATGTTCTTCAGAGTGTCTATGGCAATGTGAGTTATTGCCATCAGTGGCAGGTAGAATGGGCAGTGCATGTGTAACATTTGCCAGCATAGTTAGCTGGAGTTTTGTAAAGAATTTTCTGTCATTTGACTTTACTGCAACAGATCTTAGCAAAGCTCTGAATGTGTATTGTACCAGAGTCAGGTGATCAAATGGAATGTCATTCTATAACCTGCACTATGAGGATGGAACTCTCACAGCACCTTGTTTTGTTTTCTTTGGAACCTGGTATAAAAGATCTATGATGGTTATCACATTCAGTTGATCAGTGTATTTCAGTTCGGTTCAGTCTGTTAGAAGCTCATCACCTTGTCTTGTGGAAGTAAACATCTCAGCAGCTAATCTTGCCTTGCTGTATTAATTAAATTAGCTAGGGAACAGTTATTCTTTAGACAGTCAAGAAATACAGTGAGATCAGTCAAGTAGTGTTTTTCTCCATCTGTTTGAATCTGTCCAACTGTGTTATTTTTATTTTTCCTGTGATTTAAACTCTAATGGTTATTGTATTTAGATATTTAGTATTCTCATGTTTTCTATTTTATTATTTATTATTAAATATTTTATACCTTTCATTGTGGCTGTTTTTTTTTAGAGAACACTTTTAAAATCTTGGGAGTACTTGTGATTATTTTAGTAATGCTTTGGCCACTTCGAAAAGCCTGGCTGCTTTGGCTAACTCTACCATTTATGTTATTATTGATTTTACTCAGTATAATTGCATACCTTGTAAGAGCCTAGCAGTGGTTGACTGATGGCAGAGAGGTTACCTTATAGTCTGGGTAGAAGGAGTATGGCTAGCAAATCTGTACCAACATTTCCAAGGGGTGAGTGTGTGTGTGTGTGTGTGTGTGTGTGTGTGTGTGTGTGTGTGTGTGTGTGTGTGTGTGTGTGAAAATCAAATACCGAGGAGTGGGTGTGTCAGCTACTTGGAAGTGGGACACAGTGCTCCAATTGAGTCCTGTTTGGAATCTGGAGAGACAGAGAGTCTAGTCCCAGGTCTGGAGCAAGTTTCCTGTGTGCTCTTGGGAAGAATTGTGCTTGATGCAGAGAACTGCATTTAAAATACTGTGCAAGTCCATTCCTGTTCTTAGTGACTGTCTCTCACTGGTGTCAGTGGTGAAAATAGAGGCCCCTTGATTGCTGGCTTGTGGTAAAGAGAGGCCGTCATACTGTCATTTTACGTTTTCTGAAATTATACATTTTTCTGAATCTTCTTTTCTTTTGGAGACAAAGCAAGGCCTGACAAAACTGTACAATTCTTTAATAGGTTCATAGGTTCATACTAGGCTATCTGCCCCAGGGCATTTATAAGCCTAGCCAGAGTGTGTTTGGCTTTCGCCACACATTTTAAATTAATTTTGCTATGCCCTTTTTCGAGGTTAGTATACTGTGCTTCTGTCTAACAGTGACACCGAAGTGATACCTGGGGTAAACCTACGATCTCCCATCCACTCATCAAGATTGCTCTTGAAGAGAGTCAATGAGGGACTCTGCCTAACCTGGACTGGGATTTTATTCCAGACTGAAGGGAGCCTCTGGGTTATGATTCTGCCCCTCCAGCATGTCCTATTTATTTCAGTGCTGAGGTTCAAGTCTCTCGAGCGCGTAGCTCAATGAGATTTGGATTTTCTGAGGTGCAGCATGTCTATTAATTCCGGGTTGGATATGGCTTTATACGTCAGGCACAGATCGCCTCTGAGCAGGCGGTATGCCACTGAGTAGAGCTGGAGTTTCTTTAACCGGGCAGCATATGGCATCTGTTTGAGCCCTTTGATCCTCTTGGTGAGGTACTTTTGGGGTCTTTCCAGTTGCTGCAGGTGTCTGGTAAGGTACATCCCTAAAGGGGCATTGTACTCAATTATGGGCCTGATGAGGGATGAGTAAAGAGGCACGATGACCTCCGCTGATCTAGATGTGAATCCCTTCATGATTAGGTGGGCTATATAAAATGGTTTTCTAACCACTTTGGCCACGTGGTTGTCAAATGAGAGATTGCTATCAACTTGGGTCCCCAGGTCCCTAATTACTTCTTCTGTACTTAATGGATTATCACCTATGTGGTAATTTGTGGGCACTTTGATTTTGCCAAAGGGGATGACTATACACTTTTTGGCATTTAGCTTGAGGCCATGGCTCTGGCACCAGTTGTCTGTTTCTATGAGGCCCTTTTGGAGGATGCTTGTGTCGGCTGGAGAGTTGATTATGGCGCCCAGTTTGCAGTCATCTGTGAACTTGGTCAGCCACAGTCCTTCCGTGTTGGCCTGTACCTCCGAGAAATATATACCGAACAAGAGAGGTCCCAGGACTGAGCCTTGTGGGACACCACTTGTAAGTGGTTTGGAGTCTGACATGGCGCCAGCAATTCTAACCATGTGGGTTCTGTCCTTGAGCCAGTTTGTAATCCATCTAGTGACATAGGGGTTTATATTTAAGCTGGTGAGCGTATCTATAATGCCCGAGTGGGGTATTGTATCGAAGGCTTTTGCGATGAGAAGGCTAATGAGAATAAAGACGAGAACATGTGCATTTTAAGCAATTTTGGAGACGCGTACTAATAAAAGATCTCCAACTTAAGGTGTGGGACCATTCTGGACATTCTATCATGCAGTATTTTATATCTTGTAGTTCCATTCATTATCGTGTGCTTTGTAACTAATTCACTTTGATACTATGTCAGAGAACTAAGTTACAAATGCAGAATAAAGCACAATTTTCTCATCACCAAATAAAATGGTAACAGAAGGTTTTCTCTGGACCCGAACAACTATTTGGAAAGAGAACAATAAATGAAATGCTCTAGACTTGGAAATAATTTCACACAGATAAGACTTAATTACTAACACTAACTAAAAAATGAAACACCCGCAATTGCACACGTCCAGGAAATGAACACAGTTGCATGTACTGTACATGCGCTGTGAGTAACAGCTGTTGCAGGAGCTATTCTACTGTACATGCGCTGTGAGTAACAGCTGTTGCAGGTGCTATTCTTTCAGCCTGAGTGACAAAAGTTTAAGGTATTTTTCACCTACTTATTTCAAGGCTAAATACATTTTTTATCAAATGTTACTGCATATGATGACAAAGTGGTAGAAGTATGTCAGTCATTGTTTTGCCGACTACCTGCATTATCCTGTAGGTGTTCTGGTAGATTCTGTGTACAAGAACAAAGGATTTGTGCTGTTAGTGACTCCCCCCTTATACTTCCTGTAAAGGTTCTGGCTGTCTTCCGCATCTCACTTCTGTCAGATTTCACTATCTACCTACACTGCCAGCCCAGGGGCAAGATCCTCATTCAGGTGTGATAGGGTTTAATAGCCAAAGAATGCCTGTCAGACATTGAGAAGAGTCTGAGGGTAACGGGAAATGTGGGGAAATACAAAGATTCAAATTTGGAAAGATACCATCTAACCTGCCACCACAAGATGTGTGACCACCTTCTTCCACAAATGTTGAACTCACAAAAATAAACTGCTGGCCATGGCGACTCTGAGAGATAATAGTACTGTTAAAGCAACTGTTCTACAAGTGATGTATCACAAAAAAATAAATAAATAAAAAAACACACCTATAAACAAAAAATGGTAAATCAGCACTTTTGTTTATTAATTATTTTATTTTATTTTATTTATTTTACATTTGTTGACCGGGCTAGTCTAACTGGATATATGTCCATTTTCAGTAGAGGCCCGGGGAAATAAGCTCCGAGGAAACAAACAAAATCACATATACAAAAATTAATGTATACAATGAACATTGCAGGTGCAGTACAGAAAATAATCAAAGAGGTCATTCGTTCATAACATAGTGCAAAATATACAGATACAATTAGTACAATACAAAATGTAGTTGCAATACATCATAAAGTAAAAGATGGCAGCTGAATTATACAATATATTAGTAAAAGTAATTATAAACGTCATCAAATTTTTGTTAGTTTTTGGATCAGTTTGGGTTTCAAAATGTTGAACTCATCTCATCCTATAACCCCCTTCTCCTGCAAATGTCGAACTCAACTCATTGTATCACCCCTTTCTCCAGCAAATGTTGACTCATGACCCCCTCTTCCCCCTTATTAGTTCCTAGCATGGACAATGGGGATGCACGTAGCCAGGCAGGGAAATCTTTTATTAATTTATTGGGAAAACATTTTAGTGAATTGATATTTAAGGATCCTTTTCAGTCCTCTTCTTACAAAACAATAAAAGTGATTGAAATATAATTGAAAAAAACACACACTTTACAAGCTGCAAAACAAATACTATAACTGCATAACTCCAGATGTGAATACATGTTGGCAGATTAGGAGAGAGAGCAAAATCATTAAAGTGAATAGAACAAATATATGGTGGCAGATTTCTACATTGCTTAGTGTCTGAAACAGAAGAAAAACAAATTACCGCCTACTGATAGTGTATGTGATAGTAACCGCCTGCTGATAGTGTGTGTGATAGTAACCACCTGCTGATAGTGTATGTGATAGTAACCACCTGCTGATAGTGTATGTGATAGTAACTGCCTGCTGATAGTGTATGTGATAGTAACTGCCTGTTGATAGTGTATGTGATAGTAACCGTCTGCTGATAGTGTATGTGATAGTAACCGCCTGTTGATAGTGTATGTGATAGTAACCGCCTGCTGATAGTGTGTGTGATAGTAACCTCCTGCTGTTAGTGTGTGTGATAGTAACCACCTGCTGATAGTGTATGTGATAGTAACCACCTGCTGATAGTGTATGTGATAGTAACTGCCTGCTGATAGTGTATGTGATAGTAACTGCCTGTTGATAGTGTATGTGATAGTAACCGTCTGCTGATAGTGTATGTGATAGTAACCGCCTGTTGATAGTGTATGTGATAGTAACCGCCTGCTGATAGTGTGTGTGATAGTAACCACCTGCTGATAGTGTATGTGATAGTAACTGCCTGCTGATAGTGTATGTGATAGTAACCGCCTGCTGATAGTGTATGTGATAGTAACCACCTGCTGATAGTGTATGTGATGGTAACTGCCTGCTGACAGTGTGTGTGATAGTAACCGCCTGCTGATAGTGCATGTGATAGTAACCACCTGTTGATAGTGTATGTGATAGTAACCGCCTGCTGTTAGTGTGTGTGATAATAACCACCTGCTGATAGTGCATGTGATAGTAACCACCTGCTGATAGTGTATGTGATAGTAACTGCCTGCTGATAATGTGTGTGATAGTAACCGCCTGCTGATAGTGCATGTGATAGTAACCACCTGCTGATAGTGTATGTGATAGTAACTGCCTGCTGATAGTGTGTGTGATAGTAACCGCCTGCTGATAGTGCATGTGATAGTAACCACCTGCTGATAGTGTATGTGATAGTAACTGCCTGCTGATAGTGTACGTGATAGTAACCACCTGCTGATAGTGTATGTGATAGTAACCTCCTGCTGTTAGTGTGTGTGATAGTAACCACCTGCTGATAGTGCATGTGATAGTAACCACCTGCTGATAGTGTATGTGATAGTAACTGCCTGCTGATAGTGTGTGTGATAGTAACCGCCTGCTGATAGTGCATGTGATAGTAACCACCTGTTGATAGTGTATGTGATAGTAACTGCCTGCTGATAGTGTATGTGATAATATAGCTAAAGCATTCTTGGGGTCGTGGTTGGTTGGTCATGAGTAACATGGCTAAAAGTTTACAGGTCTGAAAAACAAAACAAAAAAATGTATTATACCATCTCTCTGTTGGGGGCTAACCCAGCATTCCATGCAGAAGTCTGTGTACTCCTGTACTAACATTAAAGAAACTCCATTGTAGGGAAAAGGGGATATCCCATTTAATGTTTAACTGTAGTTTGTGTTTTTTCTAGAGAAATACCTTCAACCATATTACATCTGGTCAATCATCCCACAATATCACAACCAGTAACCGCATTAACCCAATGGCAGTGTAACACCATCAATAAGTCACAAATCGGTTGCACTTTCACTGTGGATATCACTTAGCCAATATCGACAATGACATTTTCCACAAGCTTCTTAACTTTCTCAGTTGGTCAAAGGGAGGTAGTTATAGTAAAATTACTATTTCTTTTCTCAAGAACTGTTATTTGAGCTTTGAAAAAGTCTATCCGACAAAAGTAAGCTATGTCAGGATGGTTGGATTATACACTATTTGGACATTATTTACATTGCGAGGTTTCAGTCATCCACCGTAAGTGCATAGAAATACCAGCTATTTATACAAATAGAGTTTTTCTGTCCTTAGACTATCACATGCAAAACAAATTTATTTTATTTTCTCTGTTCAACTGAAACACCTTTCTGTATGTGTAAACAGATACTTTTAAAAGTAAAGGGTTTTCTATTTGTTTACTTGACATGTTGTGGCTAATATTTTTGCAGTAAATGGCATTTGTATGACTGTTGTTAACTATTCTTTTGGGGAGAGAGACTGTTTGACCACTAACTAGTATAACATACTGTCAGCTGGCTCATTAAAAGAGTGAATAGTAACTGAGGTCTTAGTTTCATAAGGAGGTATAAGGTACTGTCACTGGAGAGGTATTGGTAGCCCTCTTGATAAATACTCAGTATATAAATGTGAAAAGCAATTTGGTGAAGTCTCAGTTACTGTTGATAAGTTGGCATTGGAGGTCACTGGTCAGTGACTATAGCCCCATTCTGTAGCTGGCACTATGCATCCCACCTGAGCATGACAGATGTCTGTCAAAATCCAAGCCAGCAGTGTGCATTTTGCCATGACTTCTTAAGACCAGTCACCCTTTTGCATACATATTTTTGGTGATGGTGGTACAGATTTAGGCTCTAAAACTCCTGTCCTCTCAACACATTAGTAATAGCAGTGCATGATTTAAGGCTAATACCCCTAGTTGTTAACAGAGACAACTGTATATCACAAGTTGAAGAAATAAAATTACGGGTCCATAATTGTCCCAAAAATAAATCAGTGATTAAATGGAAAGCAGTAAACTCATTGTTATGGCTTAAAGGTGTACCTGTATGTTTCACCCCCAATAGCATAGGATGCCACCTTATACTCTTTATACTTATATATACTGTAACTCTGAGGTTACTGTACCTCTGAGTGAAGTGAAGACATTGAGGTGCCACATGTCAGATTTCCTATAAATGCTGCAGCATTCTGACTTGTAGATCCACTTTTTGGAGGAACATAATTTCACTCCTTCCAATTTCACTGTCAGACTGTAAGCAATATCTTGCAGTAAACTATGCATGTGATGCCTGGATCCATGGTATATGGACTGGAATCCTGACTGTGACCCGGGTGACTGAGGCTTGAATAGTGTAAATGGCACAGGAGAAACTGGACAGAGAGGGAGAGGAATGAAAACATGTGGCCCGATTGCATCTCCCAGTTGAAAGGGAAGGTTGTGGGTGCTTGAAGAGCCCACAGAAAAGTTCAATTTCTCTGGTTGAGACTGGAGAAACTATTTTGAATGTTTCAGGACTGAGGGCAGGGCTGATTGCTGTCAACTTCCTTTGTCAAAGTGTGGGACAACCAGCACAGACAGCCTGTTGCATCTTCCTTCAGCTGCTGATTGGATGCATAGTGATAGAGGCATACAGGAATATATCCACACAGCCACAGCCCTGATGGTGGTCTGAATGATGGCCTCTCCCAGATGAGCCTAACTTCATTGATGGGGAGCAATTTGTTCAATTATTTGAAAATGTCTGACAATAATCAATTAGTGAGGGCAAAAGGTAAAGAAAAAAATATGCATGAAAACAGGAAAGACGAGTGGTTTAAAGGAGTTAGATTATGTCCTTATAGTTCAGTGTTAAAGTTGTAATAAGTTTAAATGAGTAAAGGCAGGAGTGCTGGTCTGCAGGCCACATTCTGTAGGTCATACAGAATTTTCAAGAAAGAATAAAGATTAGAAGGAGTTGGTCAGAAGAAAAGCACTTCCAAGAAGCAAAACAGAATAGGATGAAATAGGTGTCAAGTAGGAATAATAAAGATTTGCATCATGCAGTGCCAGGTGATTCAGAGTCCGAGCTTTCATATCCATAAACATTAAGAGAGAGAGACAGGTGGAGTTATACCTGGAGAAGCTGCCAGGTGAAAGTCCATCTGCTGTTCTAGGAGGATCTGTGAGGGATCAGGCATTTTGGAGCTAATAGTTTTATCTTTTACAAGGATATGGGGAGGTTACAGGTATAATATGGAGTACCTGCCAAAGGCTGTATCTCAGAAGCTGTAACTATCAGATTACAGGGTAAGACTAATTTCTAAATAATTTGGTGTAATAGGTCATGTTCAGCATAAACAAAATAATTATTTGTCTGCTGTCACTGATGAGCAACACTCACAGCTAGCTAGGAGCTCAGGTTTTGCCTTATAAGCAGTTATACAGAAGTTATCCTGAGTGCTGGGCATATTGGATAAGCGAACAACGAAGCATATGATGTTTAAAGTAATTAAATGAAAAAAAAACTGTGTATTTTACAACCTTAATGAAGTTACTCCTGTCAAAATCATCTTATTAATTATAACCATATATAATTTAATTACTTTGTTAAAAGTACTTTTCTACATAAATGCAATGAAAACTTTATAGCGGGATATTCTTCAAAATGGTTCAGACAAACTAAAGCATGCATTAACAGTTCAGAACAACTGCATCATGATGTGGACTACAGGTGTGAACGTTGTATGGTAATGCCTGGTGTCAAAAGGCTTTGAGTCTGTCACAGCTCAGAAGCAGAAAAAAATGGCTTGCTGGTTCTGTTCTATTTCTCTCTCTCTCCGTTTTTGTTTAATCCTGACAAAGAAAGGGCATAAACTATATCTACATCAATGTTGGTATCAAAAACTGCTAATCAAAAGCAGCCATTCAATGATTTTAAAGCATTGCATTAATGCAGTTCATGGGTTTGAGCACACAGATGGAGAAGAAGAGGTAGAAATAAAACTAAAAGATAGCTATGCACAATAAGGATTTAATAAGATGGTGTTGACTTGAACCAGAAATCTGGGTAAAAATGAAACAGATGTATGTTGTCCTTGTAAAAAAACATAGATATTGTAGGCCAAGAAAATGTCATGGCATTAGAGGCCTGACATGCTACGGAAAGATAGTTTGGTAAAAAAGGTTCCTAAATGTTCTGGTACCAATACCTTTGCCCAACAGTTCTTGGAATTCATAAATTCCACCGCCCTCGTTTAACTAATCCATAATCCCACCAGGGGGTCAAATATCCTAGACCTGGTCATTACCAACATGGGAGATCAATGCTCCACACCAGTGGTCACCCCCTCATTGTTCAGGTCTGACCATAAGCTAATCACCCTTGATGTCCACATTCCACCCCCATGCCCACCCCCCAGTAGGGAAACCTCCATAAAAAACTTCTCAAAAGCCAGTTTCATGCTACTAAAGTCAGAAGTGACAAACTTCATGACACCTATGCAGACAGGAACTGAAAGTTTGACTGCAGAATCCTACACTAAGGCACTATAGAGCATATCCACTCGTACATGAATTGTGCCATTCCAAATAGAACCAAGATGCTCTCCTCCAAAAATAGGAAGCCAATCTGGTGGTCCCCTGCCATAAACAAACTTTACAACAAAAGGAAGAAACTTCTGCAGAAAAGAGGAAAATCCCAGGATGCATAAAACTCCCTTACCAGCCTCAGTAAGAAGCTGAGATCCCTCATAAAATCCTCCAAAGCTAGTTACGAAAATAAAATTGTCAAAGATTCCAAGGACAACCACAAGACATTCTATAGTTATGACAAGAATCTAAATGGCAATCCTCAGATCTGCTCTGAGCTACAACAGAATGGCATTAAATATGCTGATCCCAAGGATATTGCCAATATCCTGTCAAATCGATTCATTGCCAACTTCACCCCCCTCTCACCCCCTAAAGGGCCTATCTCAATGACAAAAGCTTGCCAAAAACCGATAATCATAGCCACACAGGTAAAAAATGCACTCTCCAAAGCTAGGAATACAGCATCCATGGGACCAGATGACATCCTGGGCTGTGTACTACATGAACTACAAAATGAACTGGCACCTCACCTAAGTGTCATATTTAATCATAGCCTCACCTTAGGCTTTGTGCCCAAAGAGTAGTACACAGATACAGTTATCCCACTCTACAAGGGGTGATCCACCTTGGATCCCAGGAACTATCATCCCATCAGTCTGATGAGCTTGATCTGCAAAGCTATGGAATGCATTATCATGGAACTCATAAATAAAGACATTGGCAACCTTCAAACACTGGACCCCATCCAGTTTGGTTACGTGAAGGGCCGATCTTGTCTCCTCAACCTGATTGACTTCTTTGAATAAGTCTCTAGAGCCGTGGACAAGGGTAAGGTGGTCCACACAGCCTACCTGGACCTGGCCAAGGCCTTCAACACCATCCCGCACTCTGGAGTCATAGATTAACTCATTAAGCTGGGCATTAATCCCTATGTCACTCGATGGGTTTCCAACTGGCTTACTGACAGAACCCAGACTGTAAAAGTAGCTGACTCCAAGTCCAGCTCCAGACAAGTGACAAGTGGAGTACCTCAGCGTTCAGTCCTGGGACCGCTCTTGTTTGGCATCTACTTCTCTGAGGTACCAGCCAGCACTAAGGCACTCTGGCTAACAAAGATCACAGATGACTGCAAACTGGGAGCCATTATTGAATCCCCAAATTATGTGGATATTTTACAAAAGGGCCTTACAGAAACAGATGCTTGGTGCCAGAGCCATGGGCTCAAGCTCAATGCCAAGAAATGTATAGTTATCGCCTTTGGGAAAAAACATGTACCCATGAATTACCACATAAGTGGCAGTATACTAAACACCGAAAGTGTGATAAGGGACTTAGGGACACAGATGGACAGTGGCCTCACCTTCGATAACCACATCGCCATAAAAGTCAGGAAATCCTTCTATGTGGTACACCTCATCATTAAGGGCTTTTCATCCAGAAAAAGAGGTCATTGTCACACTGTACTCATCCCTCATTAGACGCATTATTGAGTACAACGCCCCATTGGTATGTACCTCACAAGACACCTGCAACAGCTGGAAAGGCCACAGAAATACCTCACTAAAATAATCACAGGCCTAAAGCAGATGCCCTATGCTGACCATCTAAAAACACTCCAGCTATACTCTGTTGCATATCCCCTACTCAGAGGTGATCTCTGCTTAACATAACAAGGCCATGTCCAACCCAGAGCTGTTGGACATGCTACACTTAAAGAAATCCCAATCCCTCAGAGCACATGCTCCAGGGATCTAAATCTGGTCATCACAATGAACAAAACATGCTGGGGGATAGGTTCCTGACCCAGAGACTCCCTGTACTCTGGAAAAGACTGCCCATACATGTCAAGCATAGCGCCTCTTTGGCCCTTTTCAAAAGGAACCTTGATGATTGGATGGGAGATAGCAAATTCACCCTGGGGATCATGTCAGTTGCCCTGCTAGACAGGGGACCAGGGAAGTAAATATTCTGGCAAGAAATAGCCAGGGAATTCTTATGGATAGGCTTGTATAGGCCCTTGGGCTGATAGCCTAGTACCAACTTATGAACCTATGAACCTATAGTCTGTGTAATAAACAAAATTAGAGTTTGAATAAACAAAATAAAAATGTTTAGGGTGATGCCAATGTGCAAACTAATTGTTTTAGTATATGAAGACATCGACCATAGGATGTCACATAGCCATCCATACACATCCAATTCATAGTAACACATCATGCAATCATGGCAGAACATGAATCATTGTCAGTAATGTGCAGGAGGAGAAATTCTTAGGGACCCCTCTTTTTTCTTACTTCTGCAAATTCATTTACATTGACCTGCTTTCCCCCTTGGTAAAACAGTGCCCGATTATGCCTCCTCTGAGTGTGTGCATGTGTGTGTTTGTGTGTGTGTGTGTGTGTGTGTGTGTGTGTGTGTGTGTGTGTGTGTGTGTGTGTGTGTGTGTGTGTATGTATGTGCATGTATGTGTGTGTGTTGATATACGAATATATGTGTGTGTGTGTGTGTGTGTGTGTGTGTGCACGTGCATGTGTGTGTTTGTGTCTGCAATGGGGGGACAGTTCTTTGGCTTCCTACAGTTGCAGGTCTGTGAATCATACAATATTATGCTCAGCCATAGCTACAGGTCACTTAGGACAACGGGAGCACAACACACTGACTATGGCTTACAGCAACCTGACTTGATTCGTCTTTCACCAACTCATCAGAAGGGTCATAGTGTGAAAGGTAGAAATGATCAAGTCTTCTGTTACAAAAAGAGCTGAAAATCTTGCATGTTAGCATCTTCCAGGCCCATAGGGCTACCACCAGGACAACTGTACAGGTCAACATCTTCCATACCTGTGGTCCCACACCAGGACAAATGTACATGTCAGCATCTTCCAGACCTGTGGCCATACATGAGGGTAATTGTACATGTCAGCATCTTCCAGGACCATGGCCCATGCTAAGACAGTTGTACATATCAGCATCTTCCAGGCTCGGGGCCCCATGTCAGGACAGTTGCACATGTCAACATCTTCCAGGCTCAGGGCTCCATGTCAGGCAATTGTACGTGTTAGTATCTTTCAGGCCCAGGGGCCTGTGTTACAATGATTGTACATGTCAGCATCTTCCAAGCCCGTGGCCCCACATCAGGACAATTCTACATGTCAGCATCTTCCAGACTTATGGCCTCACTCCAGTATAGTTGTATATGTCTATATCTTTTAGACCTGTGTACTATTTCAGGAAATTGGGTATGTCAGTATTTTCCAGGTGGATGACCCTATTCTAGGACAATTGGGTATGTCAGCATCTTCCATGCCGATGGCCCCATTTTAGGACAATTGGATATGTCAGTATTTTCCAGGCAGATGGCCCCATTCTAGGGCAATTGGGTATGTCAATATCTTCCAGGCCAGTGGCCCCATTCTAGGACAATTGGGTATGTCATTATCTTCCAGGCCGATGGCCCCATTCTAGGACAGTTGGGTATGTCAGTATCTTCCAGGCCAATGGCCCCATTCTAGGACAATTGGGTATGTCAGTATCTTTCAGGGCTATGGTCCCATTCTAGGACAATTGGGTATGTCAGTATCTTCCAGGCCGATGGCCTCATTCTAGGACAATTGGGTATGTCAGTATCTTCCAGGCCAATGGCCCCATTCTAGGACAATTGTGTATGTCAGTATCTTTCAGACATGCTGCCCCATTCTAGGACAATATGGTATGTCAGCATCTTCCAGGCCGATGACCCCATTCTAGGCAATTGGCTATGTCAGTATCTTCCAGGCCAATGACCCCATTCTAGAACAATTGGGTATGTCAGTATCTTCCAGACATGCTGCCCCATTGCAGGACAATTGTGCATATATATGTATCTTTCAGGCCCATGGCCCAACTTCAGGACAATTGCGTATGTCAGACACTCAATGAACTATGAAATCAATGTGTTCTGCAGTTAGTAAATGGGCCTGGAAGTCACTGATAGCCAGTAATTGTTGAAGACTGCATCAAAGAAAGGACTGCAAGTTATCAGCACCATAAATTAACTCACATCTCAGGAAAGGTTATAGAAAACATTTTATTTATTTATTTTACATTTGTTAACTGGGATGGTCCAACTGGACATAGGTCCATTTTCAGTGGAGGCCCAGGGAGAAAAGCTCCACAGTAAGTAACATTTTGCACAATATGTTAAAATACAGTATACAGAGAATTTTCAATCTATATGTTAAAATACAGTATACAGCAGAAGCCATAACAAGACCTATATATACATGAAAAAATAGTTACACACGGTTAATAACAGAATAAGTGTAGAAATTCTATCAGCATTAGAAGAAGACCTAGACTGTAATATATATTACAATAGGTATATTAGGAAGTGAGGTATATAAGTGGAATAATTTGAGGACTTATGTAATACATGAGCATAGCCACTGATTCTTTAAGTGTGTTCTAAGTGAGGTTTTAAAGTGAGAAGAGGTAGGGGCAGAAATCAGAGCAGGAGAGAGATTATTCCAGGTTCTAGCTATGGAGTGGGAGAACAGTGCTTTTCCTGCTGTATTGTTAGCCCTAGAGATACAAAGGAGGGGTTTGTCGGAAGATCGAAGAGGGCAATATGTATTATAGTGGGTGACAAGTTGGCCTAGTGCAGGGATTTTTCTGGATGTGTTACCACATTGTAGGCATGACTAATTGGTGATAGGTTAGTAGCTGGGGAAGTTCCAGCCATTGCAGCTCCCTTAGAGCATGGCAATGGTGGGTTCTAAAGGTGGAGTTGTTTGCAAACTTGGCGATTTTATTATGTCATGTTTTGAGTCTGGCAAGGGCAAGTTTTCTAAGCTGGGTAAGAATTGGAGCAACATACATTAGGGTAGACAAGAGGTGAGTTTGAGCTAGGGTAATCTGTGCTTGTTTTGAGTGGGATTTCCTGTGCCTATATCGTGTTTCCATTTTATTATGGACTTTTTTGATAGTTTGTGAAATGTGGATGTTGATGTGTAGATTTTTATCAATTTCAACATCTAGGAGTTTGATATGGTCAGAGGGAGAGATAATAGTGCCATTTTTGGAGGAAATAGTAAAGGATAGAGGGGTGGAAATGGTTTTGTTGGGGGTGAAAAATAGTAATTTGGTTTTATTAGGGTTTAGGATAAGTTGCATCTGAGTGATCTAACTTTCCACAGAGCTAAAGGATTCCTGGGTGAGTTGTTGTAGGGTGGGAAGTGATGGAGCTGAACAGATAAGAGCTGAATTGTCAGCGTATTGTATAAGTGAAGCATGCTGTGTGGTGGTATGGAGATTATTAGTAAATATGGAGAAAAGAATTGGGCCTAATATGGAGCCTTGTGGTGCACCTATGGTAGCTGGGAGTAAGGAGGATAGTACACTTTGCCATTGGACAGATTGTTGCCTATTTGACAGATAGCTTTTAAACTGGGCTATAGCGGAAGGGGCAAAGGATAGGGATATCAGGGTGTCTAGTAGTAAGGAATGTGAAACCATGTCAAATGCTTTGGAGAGGTCTAGAAATATTGCAGATACAAAGTTATTATTATTTCTATGTTGGTTGATCAGACTGGTGAAAGAGAGCAGAGCGGTGGTTGTGCTATGGTGTTGTCGGAAGCCATGCTGTGTGGGGAGAGGTGGTGGTGTGAGTTTAGGAATTGTGTTACTTGAAAATGTATACATTTCTCTAGTATTTTAGATAAGGGGGCAGAATGGCAATGGGGCAATAATTTGATTTTTCATAAGAGTTTCTGCTTTTATGTAGTGGAATAATGTATGATATCTTCCATAGCTGTAGGACATATGTTTCTTGTATGGAGCGATTGATAAAAATAGAAATAGGGTAGGACAAGGATTCAACAGCTATTTTTAGGAAGTTGGCTGGTAGATTGTCAGCAGCAAGGGTGGCAGGTTTCAGTTTTAGGAGGTGTTTTTTTAATTGTTGAGGTGGGAATGGGTGAGAGCATAAAGGGCAGTATGTTGTCAGGGCATTTGGTTGGGTTATATGTAGGGCTGTTTTTGGATAGTTGGGAGGATAGTGTTAAGATGGATTCTGTGAAGTGGTGATTGAATTGGGAGGCAATGTCCTTGTTGTCATTCATGGAGTTAGGATGGGAGTGGTAGTTTTGTCTGGTTTTAGGAGAGAGTTAATGGCATGCCAAAACTTTTGGGGATCTTTTAAATGTTTGTTTTGTTTATTGAGGAAGTAATTTTGTCTAGCGAGTTTAGTTTGTCTCTTGGCCTGATTTCTAAGTTGTAGGTAATTTTGTTTGGCTAGGCTAGTATAGTATTTCTTCCAAATTCTCCAAGCCTTATCCCTTGACTTTAGAAGGGCTCTAGTTTCCCTAGTTAGCCATGGTGCATAGTTTGACTTGGCTCTTATTTTCCTAATTGGTGCGAGTCTGTCAAAGGTATTGATGAGAATATTGTTGAAGTAGTCAACGGCTTGGTCTAGATTTAGGGTTTGTAGTGTTTTCCAGTTACTATGTTTTAGAATACTGTTTAGTTCTTGTATATTTAGTTTATGATCATTTCTGACTTGTCTAAAAACAATGGGTTTGGCTATGTTGGCATGTTTCTGCAGGAGGAAGGTGGGGAGATGGTCACTAAGACCATCAGGAAGGCATCCTGTCTGATAGTTTTGTTTGGGGCAGTTAACTAGTGCCCAATCTAGAATAGACTGTTTGTGGGTTTTTTGTCAATTCTAGTGGGTTCTTGGTTAAGTTGGGTAAAATTGTAAAGATTAATATGGTTAGTGGGGTTGTTAGAGGTACAGGCTGACCAGTCAGTGTTCAGGTCACCTAGTAAGATGGTTTCTTGGGGGAGATATGTGGCCCATTGTAACATTTCTTCAATGATGGGAGAGTTATTACCTGTGGGAATATAACAGCAGAGAATGATAGTTTTTGTGTTTATAATGCATATACATACTAATTCTTTTGGAAATTATTCAGTCTGCATGCATGTAGCAGCACTTTGTGCATTCCAGTCGATCAACTTTTGTAACTGACAATGCACCACACTAAAGAAAGGAAAGCATTTGGTTGTGATACATTTCAACTTCAGCAAGGCCTTTGGCTGTGCTTTAAGCTGCATGCAGTGGAAATATTTAATTGTTTGAAAATAGGGCCTCAAATATGGAGGAGAGCAGGGAGGGGATGCTATCTGGCAGGCTATAAGCAGAAGATTCAAGATGGAAGCTGCTGTGTAATAAAAAAAATACTTGCAAGTCACTACACGAGGGGTAAGTTGAATGATACTGTATAGCACATTTACATCATATATCCAAAGAAAATTGAAGACAGTAATTTTGCTCAATGATGACACCATAACTGGTTTATTTATTACAGAAGGAGGCAAGAGTTTCTTATAAGACCTAGTGTGAGGTCAAGACTGGGAAAAAGGTGGTCAGGAATGTTTCACAAAAAGTATAAGGTTTTATACCTAATGGGGGAAGAGGTAATTAATTAAGCATTTGAACCTAGAGAACACAAGAGAAGAAGAAAGAGTTCTGGTGATTAAAGTAAAACCTGATCTGAACCATGAAAATCAATGTGAAAGGCCTGTGATGAATTCCAGCATAATACTTGGGTTGACAGTTTCAGGAATTGACTCAAGTGGCACTGAAGTCAATACTTTCTTGTATCACCCACTGGCATTTTTTGCATATGAAGTACCTTGTCCAGTTATGACAGTAAATTGCACAAACAAAACACAAATTGGATGGCAGAGATAATATGACAGAACATTTTTAAGTAGTGATAGTGATGGTAGTAACTCAGAAAAGCAAGCTTTCCATATGCTCAGTACAAAAAGAGAGGAAAGAAGTCATGAGACGGAGACGACGTTTAGTCAGCTGGCAAACAGAAGGTGTGGACAGCAGAGATGAAGCTTAAGGGATTTTTGTGCCCACTGCTAATTTGACTGCAGCCCAGATAATCCAAGTTTAATTATCAGCTTGGATGGCTGAAAGAGGGACAAAGAGGCATGGGTATTACCATCCATGGTGGGATAATTGCCCCCTGGACATTCCCTGTGATAATCCCTGATGGAGGCTGAGTGATGTTCCAAATGGTATGCTTGGCCCAAAGAGGGGTGGGACAGAGTCAGGTGAATGGCTGACCAGCTGCTGTTGAGGTGGGGCAATATGTCCCACATTTCTATTGCACACTCACCTCTCAGATATTACCACTAAGGCCAGCAGAGGGAAGGGAGTAACAGGTTTGATCATAAGTGAAAATAAAACAGTGGATGTAAATGGTCAAACCCCCAGGAAAACCCTTAACATCCCATCAGCCCCAGCCCTGTATAAGAGAAACTATGGGAAGGTAGGAGTTGTCTGGTAGATCCAGTGAGGAAAGTGGGTAACTGGACAGAGATCCATATGATGATGTAGATGGCAGGAAAAAAAAAACAAAATGTGTGCTATTCAAGGCAGATTTAACAAAATACAATCTCACAGTGAGAGTGACATGCCCTGTGGCATACTGTGACATGTGATGGTACAGGGCTGGTCACAAAGAAAGGTTGGAAGATAACTGAATCAGGAGGAAGATGAGAAAGGACAGGGCGATGTAGAGGTAGAGTTAAATGAATAGTGCCTATCTGCTATGCTCAGAAAGATCATGGAGCTGTGATCATTTTCAAATAGTTCAATTAAAATGATAGCATCTCAAATCAAATGGCCGCTAAACCAGGACACAGAAAATTCTAAGCAGAAAGCAGATTCAGCAGTGGAAGTGGCAAACAAAAGGAACTATGAATATTATTTGTTTATGAAAAATATGCTAGCTTTTGGACTTCAGCAGCAAATGCCCACATCCATCACAAGGTATTAAAAACAAGTTGCTTATGAAGACAGTCTTTAATAGTTTGAGTTACACATGCAAAAGAATATGTGACCAATTAAATGTGATAACAAGCAATTACTTCTCAAAAACACAATTAATACTATTCAAGTAACATCTAATGAAATAAAAAAATGTAGAATAGCAAATAACAAGACTGTGTAAAGAAGTGCATTCATATTATGTTTCAGTAAGCAGGGTTTGAGTGAGGTAACATAATTCATATCATGTCCTCTGCTGCCTTTCAGTTTTGTTTGTTATTTAAATTCATATAGTAGTAATTCATTAGTTACATCCCACCACTACCACATTTATTTAAAACCTGCAGCAATGAAAATGCAAAACAAACGTCATGATCAGCATCTCTGTTTATAAAAAAACATTTTGGAATGACCCTAGTATAAAGCCTAAATATGTCCCTTATGAAGGAAGAGAGCTGTTACTGTTTACTTACATGTATTCATTACAACACACTACACATTTCTCAGAATTTAGAAACACTTAGCACGCTGTATTATGGGAAACAGTGCATTGACTGACAACAAATGGTGGGGTGAGCCCAGTTCAGAGGCATATGTAATGTGATCGCTCTACCCAGGAAACTATACTGATTAACATCATATACAAATTAATAAAAGTGAAACCCTTGGGATACATTGGCGGTATATTCACCTGGTTCAAACAAACCACACTATACAAATAGTTTTTAGCACTTTTGTTCTTTACTGAATTAGAACTACTTCGGAAAATAACTATTAAACATTACATTCTGTTTAAGTACCAAAAAGGAAATGACATCACAAATACAACAGCAAAAAAAAAAAAACTAAAACAAAAAAATAGATAATTATCTTATCAAATACATCATTGTCTTTTTAAAAACAAATAATGCAGCATACAAAAAAACAGACAATATTTTATAAGATCTTGTACTTCAACAGGCTGTTAACGGAATTAGTTTTGATAAACCCGAGTATAACATCACTTCATAAAAACACTTGCCATTTCAGTTCTAAAAATGCTAAATAGTGGTTAAACTGATCTACAAATGGCAACTAGTTTACCTTTGCAGCTACTAGAATTATAAGGGTATGAAAGTCTCTGTAATGATGAGCGTTGGCCTAATGGTTAAGGTGTTTATCCTACAAATATGAGGTGCAATGTTTGATTTTCACATGGGGTAATTGGCTAGTCTTAAAGTGGCCCACAAAGGCAGTTAGCCTGGCATTAGTCTATGAATCTATTAATATAACAGAGGCAATGTCTTGCTAAAGCGTTGTTCATGTCTCTTTTCTTAATGGCAAAGACATATTCTCTAATTCTAAATGCTAATCTTCTAGTAGTCTTAGCAATATAAAAACTGTACCAGTTGCAACAGCATGCTAGGTAAACCAGACCTTCACTTTTACAATTAAATTAAATTACAATTACACCTAAAGAAATATCAATCTCTCTGAGCTACACGCTTTAGGGACCTAAACCTTGTCACCACAATAAACAGGACATGCTGGAGGGATAGATTCCTGTCCCAGAGACTTCCTATACTCTGGAACAAGCTACCCATCTATGTCAAGCAAAGTTCCTCATTAGCACTCTTCAAGAAAAATCTTGATGGGTGGATGGGAAATAGGAAATACACCCCATGGATCACTTCTGTGGCTCTGCTTGACAGGGACATAGGAAAATAACTTTCTTGGGTGGTGTAAGCCAGGGAACCTTGTTGGCTAGGCTTACTTCGGCCCTTGGGCCGATAGCCTAGTACCTACCTATGAACCTATGAATCTAAATCTGTGTTTTGTTCTAAAAGTATAATTTAAGTGTTTAAAAAATAGTCAGTACTAGTGTGAATATATCTACATAATTTACACTGTTTATACAGAAAGTCCCTAAACATCTATTAAGTGATTTATTTGCATAACTTGGATGTTCTAACAAATGTTTTAAGTCCTTAGTCTTTTTATATATAAATGCTGGGTTCTTGTTCAATGATTATAGTTATTTCTTGGTTCCCTAAAATGACCTTCCAATTATTTTTAATTATATTTTTAACACAGTTGCCATCCATGCTCATAGGAATGGGGAAAGAAAACGTCTTTTCTGTATCTCTCTTACTTTTTGTCTTAGGAGTAAAACATGAAACCAGAATAGGTGGAAATTTGTTGGTTCTGTTCATTATCACCTCTTCAGAAATAGCTTTCAACTTCACTATAGGATAACCGCTATCCTGAAACATAATACTCAGGGCCTCCACTTTATTCCAAAACTTCAAATCATCACTAATCAAATGACTTAGTGGAATGACCTGCCCTCTAAAGATGTTAAGTTTAATAAATAAAGAGTGAAAACTACTAAAGTGTAAACAGTTGTTTGTAATAGTGTCTTTCCTGTTGATGCTACTTTCAAATTTCTTTGACTCAAAATTTAATGCGATCACTATATCAAGAAAGTTAACTGTTTTCTCTAAACCACTACGTTCAAAATTCAACCAACTGATACTGTCATTTACTTGGACTAAAATTGTTAAAATAATTCACTTCCTTCTCTCCAAATAAAAACAAATCATTTATGTACCATCTATAATACTTTACATAATTGAACAGTGGCAAATGTACAAGAAATTCTGTTTCCCACCAACACATCACTAAGTTTCCAGTAAAAGATAAAAAGATGTAGACACAGTAGATAAATTTCACTGACACCAAATAACAGCAAGAAAGTATGAAGTCCAAAATGGAGCAGTGAGGAACACAGCACAAATAGCCTCTTAAAAACACTCTTTTATTTAGAAAACCAGCAGTAAAAGTAGGTAAGCACTTTCACATCCATAAGATGCTTCCTCAAACTAAGTTTGCAAAGGCTGGGGCAAATTTTGCCATTGTCGCTACATGTGGAGTTTGTTGAAAAATGCTTTCCCTAAATGAAGAAAGTTGCTGGTTAAAACCATTTCAAGAAGCAAACAGATGGTATTGATATCCAAGTTGTCAGATTTATAATGTTTACTAAGATATAATCTTAGAAATTCAATACCTATTTCCTGGTTTATCACTGTATATAAAGAATTAACAACAACTCTGCACATAAATTGCTCCTTCCCACTGAACTCATACTTTTTAAACTGGTCTAAAAATAACCAGGAATCTTTTGAAAAATAAATGCTTTCCGGCATAATAGGATTTAATACAGTGTCTAAATAAGAAATGACAGTAAAGGTTTTGTTCTTAGGTGCAGTAACAATAGGCCTAAAACGTGAATCAGCACTATTGTTGTGTATCTTGGGTATGCAAATATTATACCCAACTGTGGTCGTTCAATAAGGTAAAACTCAAATAAATCATAGTTGATGTATCTCTGATGAAGTAAATCTAATAATATAACAACAATTAGTTTATAACTTCTTTGTACTTCGTCCTTAGGAACGTTTCGATAACAACTTGTATCCGACAACAATTCACACATAGCTTTGTTATATTTAATTAATTCCATTACTACAAGGCAGTTGCCTTTGTCTGCTTTCATATATCTCAATTCAGAATAACTCCGATGATTTTGTAAAACTAAGTATTCACATTTACTTAAACTGAAAAAAGGTTTAACTTTACTAATCTTATTATCTTGGTTACTAAACAACTTATAAAAAGTTTCACACATTTTGGAAAACACATTAAGAGTACTAGTGAGCGGTCGATTGACTGTGCTAGGTCTTTTTATATGTGCACTCTCATGTTTCGAATGTGCTTTGTCATAAATAAATTTAAGATTTAAGTTTCTCAGAAAGAGTTTGAAATCAAGAATAACATCTGCAACAGATGCTTTGTTGCTGGGAATAAAGCTAGACTTTTTGACAGCACCTTTAATTCCTTTTAACTGAAAGTCTTGTTGCTTAAACTGAAGATACGTCCAACTCTGAAGCCAACACCCCCCCCCCTTCCCTTTCCCCTTTTCTTGCCTTGATTTGTTTTGCCTCCCCTCATCACTGAAAAGTTCTTGTTGGTCAGGCCTCTGGTCCCAGATCTTACCAAAGACATCAGTGGAGGAGATGCAGAATGAGATGTTATTGGATTAAGCAGCCACAGGAGAACCACACTGTGAGATGTATTGTGGTACTGGCAAAGAGTCAGCATCTGGTCCACAACTATGGATTAGAATAGAAACAACAAAAATTAAAACTGCATCAGTAGTACACCCAGGCTATGCATTACAGTAATACACTAGTAGGTATGCTGTGCATTAGACATTACCAAACCCATATGACACAGATGGGGGTATAGGGCAGGGCACATGTATCATCAATTGCACAGGTGCATTGGGGCACAAGGATCAGGAATGGCTACAAAGCAATAATGGAAAGGATTTGGAGATTTGAAAGACCTATTGGGTACATGGTAGGACGACTGGAGAGCTGAACATACTGTGGAATCAGGAGATGGGCCTTTCTGAAAGGGACAGCTGGACAGATATTCTTTTTGTCTGTGCAGAGCAGTTGTAGGGGGACATAACTGAAGCAGATGGCGCAGCACTTTACATAGATTTGACAGGCATTGTGTGACCACATATGGGAAAGATATGGAATCCGTATGGCCTCAGCTATGGGATCATCCACTCAGTGGAATGGCATTGTCAGTAACACCCAGTGGAATGGCATTGTCAGTAACACCCAGTGGAATGGCATTGTCAGTAACACCCAGTGGAATGGCATTGTCAGTAACACCCAGTGGAATGGCATTGTCAGTAACACCCAGTGGAATGGCATTGTCAGTAACACTCAGTGGAATGGCATTGTCAGTAACACTCAGTGGAATGGCATTGTCAGTAACACTCAGTGGAATGGCATTGTCAGTAACACCCAGTGGAATGGCATTGTCAGTAACACCCAGTGGAATGGCATTGTCAGTAACACTCAGTGGAATGGCATTGTCAGTAACACCCAGTGGAATGGCATTGTCAGTAACACCCAGTGGAATGGCATTGTCAGTAACACCCAGTGGAATGGCATTGTCAGTAACACCCAGTGGAATGGCATTGTCAGTAACACCCAGTGACAAGGATGATGTGCACATGTGGGACCATGACTGCCTTACCATGAGATATAGTAAACTCCCATGGTGGTGGCACCTGTGAGGGTGACCCTATTGTGCCACTGCAGGCTCAGCACCAATATTTGGCATTGATAAAGTTTCTTACTGTGACCTCAAGGAAACTGTCTGTATCGGGGCGATCATGTCAGACAGGCACGCGATACAGATATAGTGGCTACATCATCTGCAATGTGGCCCTCCTTCACTGTTAACATGTGGGTATTATTCCTGATTCTAGGAACAATAGCTGTTTGAAGTCAGTGCAGCCCATCATATATCCTGGCACTTATGCCATGAAGTATTCGAATCATTGCCACCAAAGTATTGCTGCCACATGTTGGTGCCTGAATCACTAAATCACACATCCATTAATTTTTCCCAGTGGAACACATAGGTCAGGCACTGAGTGGGAGTCATAATGCTTATGGCGACTAGTGGTCTACTCCCTCATTTGTTCTACATGCTCTGCAGTGGTACCACCATGTGTTGTGCTGTCAGGGATGGTCTGTCCCTCCACAGCTGGATGGGGGGACAGGGATGACTTCCTTACTCAGCATAGCTGTGTAAGGGTATGGGGGTAGTAGGGTGCTCTCCACAATAATTGTAGCTGAGGGTGGTAGGGTGCCTCCACAATAACCATTGCTGACAGTGGTATGAGGGTGGCCCACCTTCCATGCTGCACTTTTAGCTGCAAAAAGTGGCATGCCTGCTACACTGTGCTTTCACTGGCCATGTCACAAGAGCAATCCAGCTGGGACAGTTTGGAGACAGACTGTAGCATAACATACAGCCTGTAATCTGTCAATGCAGAACTGGGTCCCCAACAGGCAACACCTGGCATGTGTCCCTTGTAAACATACCTGCAGCCTGAGCTGTTCAGCAGGTGTGGTGCCCTCCTGTTCCCCTTCACTGTGTATGTCACCTGAGTCCCTGTAGCAGAAAGGTGTTCCTTCTACCACATCCCTCTTTTCCTGTCAGTGCTGCCATCCAGCATTATTCTAGCCATCCCAGTCATTCATAATCCTCCTGCATTCCCACCGCTGCCATCCAGCATTAGTCTAGAAATCCCCGTCATTCATATCCCTTCTGCGTTCCCATCTACCAATGACCTGTATCTCTTTATCATAGCAGCTATAGTAGGGTTTCTACAGTGAATAACACTCAATTATCCTGTGTTAAAATATTTGATTGCTATGCTATTGCAATGATGATAAAAATGATGAACACTGTGATGATGACCACCATGGCTTTCATCACCCTATTACTTCACGCATAACACAGTAATTACACTAAAAAAGTAATTCCACTGAAATATTTATAAACTGCACTCATAGCATAGGGTGATGTTGCTTTGACATCACCCTATTGTACTGTGTCTATCCATGCACATGCATGGTTGTCCATGTTACGAACTGCACATGCCCAGTTACCTCTGTTTTATCCACACACATGGTCTTCAAAAGCCTAGCAAGTGATCTACAGGGACATGATGTCACACTGGAGCTCTGGGTAGGGGCATGCTACCATGTGTGATGCAGGGACATGATGCCACACTGGAGCTCTGGGTAGGGGCATGCTACCATGTGTGATACAGGGATATGATGCCAGACTGGATGTCTTGGTAGGGGCATGCTACCATGTGTGATACAGGGACATGATGCCACTGTGGCATCATGTCCTTGTATCACACATGGTAGGGGCATGCTACCATGTGTGATGCAGGGACATGATGCCACAGTGGAGCACTGGATAGGGTTCTGATAACATGTGTGACACAGGAACATGATGCCACACTGGACCTCTTGGTAGGGGTATCCTACTATATGTGACATGTATGGCAGAGGGAGATGATGCAACACTGGAGCTCTGGGTAGATGTGTGGCAACATGTGTGATACAGGGACATGATGCCTCACTGGAGCTCTGGGTAGGGGTGTCCTACTATATGTGACATGTATGGCAGAGGGAGATGATGCAACACTGGAGCTCTGGGTAGATGTGTGGCAACATGTGTGATACAGGGACATGATGCCTCACTGGAGCTCTGGGTAGGGGAATGCTACCATGTGTGATACAGGGACATGATGCCACACTGGAGCTCTGGGTAGGGGCATGATAGAATGTGTGATACAGGGACATGATGCGACACTGGAGCTGTGGGTAGGGGCATGCTACCATGCGTGATACAAGGAGATAATGCCACACTGGAGCTCTGGGTAAGGGTGTGATACCATGTGTTATAGAGGGACATGATGCCACACTGGGGCTCTGGTTAGGGGCATGCTATCATGTGTGATACAGGGACATGATGTCACACTAGAGCACTGGGTAGGGCCATGCTACCATGTGTGATACAGGCGTATGATGCCACACTGGAGTTCTGGGTAGGGTTGTCCTACCATGTGTGACAGAGGGAGATGATGCCATACTGGAGTTCTGGGTAGGAGCATGCTACCATGTGTGATACAGGGACATGATGCCACAATGGAGCTCTGATTAGGGGCATGCTACCATGTGTGATACAGGGACATGATATCACACAGGAGCTCTGGGTAAGAGCATGCTAAAATGTGTGATACAGGGACATGACGCCACACTGGAGCTCTGGAAAAGGGCATGCTAGCATGTGTGATACAGGGTCATGATGCCACACTGGAGTTCTGGGTAGGGGTGTGCTACCATGTGTGACAGGTGTGCCACTGCAATCCCCCATCCCTACAAAACTGCAGTTTGGAATTGGGCTACATTGTGTTACCAGTAGAAACATGTGACATGGTTTCTCTGACATGTGTTAACACTGCTTAGATGTCATATCCCTACTGGCTTCAACTTGGCAAGTAGCTATGGCTTCTGGAATGGCTAAATTTTTAAGGACTTGCATGTGGTACACAGGAATGATGATTTTTCTTCACCTGCTGTATCTGCAACACCATCAGGAGGCCTAATTTTTTAAATCCACTCAGCGGTTGGTTATACTTATGGTAATACTCAGGCTGTCACTCCATAACTTCTTCTTCCCTTTGACAGAAATGTTGCCTGGGGAATTGTATGAGCATCCCCACTACAAGGTAAATGGCTGGCACTTTTTTGCCAGAGTGATGCGTAATGCCGCAGGCATCACCCACACTGGTGAAAGAGCTGGTACTAGTACATAACCTGAAGGTGCACTACCCCGACCCTCTTTACCCATTTAACTTGCTCAGCTTCCAGCATTTGCTTTGTATGTCTTGAATGTTTGCCCATAAACTTTGGATATACATCAGCTTTATTCTTAAAACCATTTTTGGCAACACACTGTCCTATATGTTTCTTATAATGTATTCAACTCCTTTGTTTGCTAAATTCTAATAAAAAATATAACTATCAATTGCAAAAAGTGACATCATCTGACTTTCTGTATAGTATTGCTAATTAAACTGGAGAGAGCTCACCTATCTGCACCCTGCCAAGCTCAATGTGTAAAAGAGCTACAGGAGGTCCTCTTTTAATAAGCCTCTCTTTCTTTTACCAACGTCTATACCCATTTTTTAAAAATCTGAAGTATTATTTGCTGTTCTCACAAACTGTCTACATGGTATGTTAATTTTCCTATGCATAACTTTTGACTACTATGAAAATGTTAAATGCCAATGATTGAAATGGTTATTCTATTATGAAGCATTTTATAATAAGGTTATAGTACTTTTTATATAAACATATATCCAGATTGTTAATTGTGTGTGTTGATGTATACACCAATGATAAATGGGGAACATACCTCACTGAGCAATTAAGTTTTTTCAGTATGCACCTTAATACACTTTACAGGGAACAATGCATTATGAATGTATCTCCCAAAATATCTTACAGCACTGAACACCTGTGAACCAAACAGCATTCTTAGCTTCCTTAAAAGACATGCACATACACTGATTGGGGTTGTGTGTGTACTCATAGCCATCTGAAAATAAAATTTGCCTTCAAAACCGAACATGCTGTTTTCTAAAATAACTGAGATAAATATAAAAGTAAGCACTTCTATTTTTCCGGCATATTTTCATTTCACTCTAGCGACCAATGCTATTATATGAGCATTAATGTCCACCAACATAAATATAGATTGGCAATGAGTACAGAGTATTAAGGCTATGAGCTATTAATAAGCTGCTTCCTGTAGTCCAGGGTTTGACTCTTCTCTGCCTCCTTTTGCCTACTTTGTGATTTTGAGTGACTCATTTCACTAGGCAGTGCTCCCTGGCTGAATCACAAGTTGCACATGGATTAGTGCACTACCCTAGTAACCCTGCAGAAGCAAAGTGAATGGCCCTTAGCAGACATAAAACATCCGTAGTATCTTCCAAGTTTCCTTTGGTGGTCTTAATCAGCAGTTTCAATACACAATTAATAACTGCCATGCTGATTCATTTATACAGTTGTTCCCTGCCTGGACACTTAACAAGGCAGTTACAATTTTCATGCGAATTAGGTATTTAAAAAAAAAACCTTGCATATAAATATGTTTTAGTGTCCAAATATTTAAATGTATGGAATCATAAAGAAATTCATGTGTCATGCATCACAACTTCCAAAAATGACTTATATTTATTAAAAGTTAATTCAATATCTGGCATCTACTACCAGGTACACATGCATTTTGTTTAACAGTAAATATACAGCAGATAAACCATAGTGGGTATATATAACAACTGCAGAACCTTTGTTTGCTTTTTCTGTAATTGTGGGGTATTCAAAGATATTAGTGCATTTTTTTCATTAATGTGTCTGGATCTGCATATGAAATATGTATTTCAGATGCATAAGTAGTCCGTTTAACCACGTTTTATGAAAAATAAGGTCAAATTAAAAAAAACATTCGGTACGTAGTTCTTCCCAAAAGTGCAATGCATTTCTGAATTTATGAGTACCATTAAGTGCCTTCTGTTTCTCTTCCCTTCTTGTATGGTAATATAATAAGTAACATGGTTATGCATATGTAATACTTACAAAGAAGACCTTTCCTTTAAGGGCCAATTCATTACCATTTAATTGTTACAGATTGTGAATTCCTCCCACTGTAGTGCCCAGGTCAGACTATTCACTGGGATCACAGCACTCAGAGCATCCCAATAGTTTTTTTTCACTACAAAGTAGTAACTGTTTATTTCTCCTCACCTAGTTACACTAGCAAAGGTAGCAGCAACCATGGAAATAGCAACTAAGCTTGTGGTCTGCTACAGGCATGACAGGAGTGCCATTTGGCTGAAAATGCCACAGGTTGTTGAATTCGGGACATCATTAAGTCCTTTCCTCATCCCTGAGATCCTCACAATATCATTAACTAAGCCATATGCGGCCCTAAACGTGTTATAGCACTCTGCACCAAGAATGAATAACAAGCACATATTAAGCTCTTCTCCCATAGAATCATTTAATGTTATTCAGTACATTTAGCTTGCTTGTATCCAATCTGTATGACCACATTCCTGACCTCATTTTGTAATAAATTAGCAAATCAATCACCTCTCTGTCCTTTGCTAAGGTGCAGTGAATAATGAAACGGACAGTAGCACCTTAACTCCCACTATGTATATATTAGTTGTATTGCTTGTATTTACTGTATGCCTTTATAAAGATCTTCCATCATCATTTTTTGGTCATATATTGCCATAGTTTCGAAAATTAGTATCATTAATATGTTTTTGTAGGTGAAAAAGTGGCATGTGACTTAAAATCTCTTAATGTCATACTTTGCTATATCACAGAAAAAACGATGCTGTGAAAAACTAGTCACGCTGCCTAATATCTCTGTATAGGAAAAATGAGCCACCTTTTCATAGTATAAGAGCATAGAATGCTATAATCAGTTTAATTCATGCATTTTCTTTAAGTAATATAGTTATTTCATTTTAATTATTGCCCTATACCTGGCAGATTAGCAATATCACTGTGAGGTTATATGTGTACAACATCAGATTTATAGACAGCACTACTTTTTCCTTTACTGACCGCAAACTGGTTTCCAGTCTGCAGACTATTATCTTCTGTTTTTTTTTTCCATTTCTGGCTCTTCCAATGATGTAAGCAGTCAAATATCGCCCCACAATGCATTAAGGCATACCTGTTTTAAAGATGATGTTAGATAAAGTTCAGTCTCATAGCTACCAAGATGCAACATCTGTCTCCGATTCTTGGAAAATTAGAATAGCAATGTCATTACTTAGTTTTAGTTATGTTGTGTTGTTTTAATAAGCTTTACCTTCAAATATTATAACATAGCTAACATTATTCATTTATCTCAGGGTGTTGCTGTGTTATGATATGGCATACCACTTTGACAGAGGTTATGAAGCAGTCTATAATAAATACAATGATGATAATTTTTCCAAAAAAAAAGTATGCATGCCAAGTTCAAACACTAGACAAGAGGGAATTGCCACAATGCACATTTTCTTTCATGAATAAGCATTTAATTCTGAAACATCCCTCTTTTCAAACAGTTACATCTAGGTTAAAGTCTGTTCTTCAGTTCATACTCAAACTGCCTAATTCTATATGAATACAAAGGGTGATGTGTAGCTCCAGGTAATGCCTTCGGGGACGTATATTGATTTCTTCAGTCTGTTTTAATTATAATGATCACTTTTGTTGTATTATTTCCACATAATCCCTCTGACTTTTGTTCTGTTATTCACTCATGGTTTCTACATCATTTACTTAAAGAAAGATAAGACCAGTTCAGTGCTGCTTTCACTAAGTAACATCTTGACAAAAGGAGTGTATAAAGGAAACCTCGACATGAAGCAAATAAAACCATTTAATATGTATTGGGGAAAGTGGAATATTCAGAGAAATAGCAATTTATAACAATATAGGCATGTTCACATTTTCAGTTATTCAGTGCTGCTATTCCAGGACATGAACTAAACAGTCTTGAATATCACATAGTTACCCTCTCTCACAAACAGATACACATATATGTGCATACAGATGTGCCTCCCTCAACACCCACATACCTAGATCCATACATACACACATGCTCTCTCACTGGGTGGAGGGACTGCAGTTATTCTATTACTTATCCAGAGGTCGGGGTTAGATCCATACATACATACATGCTCTCTCACTGGGTGGAGGGACTGCAATTATTCTATTAGTTATCCAGAGGTCGGGGTTACTGCTGCATTTATTTTATAATTTTTATTCACTTTTCAAAATTACACTCAGATTTAGCTAGGTGTGTGAATCATCCAGAGCTTGTGATAGTTAGACCCAGTAAGAGTTTTGAGTTTCATAATTGATTACTAATATAACAGCCTTAGAATGCCTTTTTAAGCCTAGCCATGTTTTCTTATTTGTAAATCCATCTATTCTCAACTCCTTTTCCCAGTTTGCACAGTGGGGTCAAGTGTCACTCCAGCAGTGACAATCATTTCGAGCCAAGGTTTACACCACCGAGTGGCTAGCCCTGCCATGGTAATAAATTCATACCACTCACTCAAACTCACACCTTCGTCCAACTTAGAGTGTCCAATCCACCTCCTGCATGTCTTTAAAATATAGGAGAAAAACAGAGCACCCAGATGAAGCCCCTGTGACTGCAGAGAGGATATGTAGACTCCGCAGAGAAGGCACCCCAGCTGAGAATCAAATCGGAGAACCTCTTGCTGTGAAGTGACGCTAACCACTACACCTGACAGGATAATTTAACCAGGGCATACATCTGTGTTTAGGCAGTAGTGAAATTGCTGGCTGCTTCTGTACAACGGAAGTATAGTTGCCAGTAATGGTAGACTCTGAAATGCATAACTGTCCTCCAATATGTTCTATTTATGTTGCAAATAAAGTTTAGGTCCTTCAATCGAGTATTTCTAATGCTGTTTGACTGTGGATTTGCAGTACGTCCATCAGTAGTTTATCAGATGATGTATTGTAAGCCAGGCATAGATGACTTGTCAGTAGTCTGTAGAAGTCTGAGTATAAAGATAAGGGTTTGAGGTGGTCTGCTCTCCAGAAGACTCTTTTTCTGAGAAATCTCTGTGGACGTTCCAGTTGTTGCACACGCCTGGTAAGGTACATTTTGCGGTGTGGGGCTGATTGCTGCAGTTCTGGGAAGAGAAGCACTGTTGGTTAAGCCTTTAGCTATTTTTCATTGGGCTCTTTATTTTTTTCTGTTTAATTTCTATTAAGCAGAGTTGCACTTAGTATTATGGATCTGCAATATGCACTCCACTGATGCTGGCAGTTTCAGTGTCACTGCACCTAATTTAATGCAACTCATTCAGATCAGAACAGTTATTATATTCCTGCTGCATACAAGCACAGCAAGCTGCACATAATTGTATAATGTGCAGACCTCTGCCCCAAAGCAGCTTATAAGTAACTTATAGCAGTCCCTAGTGCAGTACATTATGCGACGTAGTCAACAGCCCTTACAAATAGGGCAACTCTACTATATAGCAACTGATCCCACAGCCACTACAAATAGCACCACACTGCCGAATCCACAATACCTGAACATACTTTGACGAAAGTGCTTTCACCGAAAAAGCGCTTTCGTTAAAGTCCGTAAAAAAACCCACTAAATCTTCTTTTATGCAGGTGGGAAAGCCCCCCTGCACCCCTCACATCCCCTCTACTTTTATATTTTCACTCCAAGTTCGCACTACAGTGGGGAAAAGGGAATTCTCCCTTAACTGCACCATAGTGCGACCGGCGCAACCAGTATACATAACTGAATGTGCTGCTTTAGTGAACAGCACTTTCGGTTATGTATGTTCGGTGATCTGTACGGATCCCATATATATCAATGTGTATATATATATATATATATATATATATATATATATATATATATATATATACCCAAATAGCATGTATGCTTAAATAGGTGTAGATATATAAATGCACCATCCTTCCCTTAACTGCTAAATATATCAGCAGGCATGAAATTTCTGCTTTATTTAAACTTTGCAACTCTCTTAAATCACTCACATTTTACTACACAGATTCCCTTCTGCCATCAGCCTCGTAGCATTATGTATCCTAAAGCAGTGTAGCAGCTGTCTTATGCTTACATATAAAGAGATATTAATGGCTGTTCTTATACAATTTATTTATATTGACATAATTTTCATATTTCTCAAAATATCTCCATAATATCTCAACAACCAAGTAAAAGAAACAGAACTGTGTATCATCACACAAAAGCTCTCAGCTGGACAGACAAACTACTGCTGACATTATCTGGGTAGCTTGGGGTGATTACTGAAGTAATGGAGTTGTTTACTGAATATTACAAAATTAATATTTACTGTCTTTATTATGACTTATAAACTCCAGTTTAACATTGAGAATATAATGAGTAGCTGCCACTGTAAAGACTGGTTTCTGCTGACCAATTTGCTATTTACATTTCTTCAGTAACCCTTATGTCTCCAGAGATATGAACATGTATTTGAAATTTGAAAACAATAGCTTGATTTGGTCAAAAAGCTCAGGATGCAGTCAATGAAGGCTAAGAGAACAAACCTCCATAGCTTTTTTGGATTTAATGAGATAAAATATACAATAAAAGGGAAAAAATCATTAGATATAGATCTAAGGACCTACAAGTCAAGTAAAATGTTACAAATTTAAATAAGAATTTTAAAAATATTGTTAGATCTTCTATGGAAGCCCTTTAACTCAGGCTGGCATCTGAAGCGAGTTGCAACTATAAAACCTAATTATGTAAGAAAACCAAGACACAACACTTAATGTGTAGAACTCATACTAAATGACAAAACCTACACAGACCTGATGGACATTGCCAATATACCAGTAAACAAATTTACTACAAATTTCGTTTTAGAAATGATTGTCCAAATCCTTACAATATCGATAACTATCAGCCCCTCACCATTATCACTAAAGTACATAAATTGAAAGTGCTCTCCAAGACTAACAGCACTTCCTCCTTGGGTCCTGAAAACTTACTCTGCTGCTCGGCATGCCCTCGTGAAAGCTCTGCATAAGCCATTTAACCCAATCCTCGCTACAGCTTCAGTACGGGAAGTGTGGTGTACAGCACTGGTAAAGCCACTCCGTAGAGGTAGCCCTACTGCTGACCCCAAAAACTATATGCTCATCAACCTGATGAGTCAGTATCAGAGAACATGAAAGTAAGTGGTGGTGTCCCATAGGGCTCAGTAATGGGACCTGCTTTTGTTTGGTATTGACGTCTCTGATATACAGAGCAAACACTAAGACCTCTGGTAAACCAAGTCTTAGGATGACTGCAAACTGTGAGTTGTTATCAAATCACCCTCTAACACACATAAGCCCTCCAGCAGGAAATTACACTTACAAATGCCTGCTGTATTGAAAATGGTTTTAAATTAAATGATAACAAACCAAATAGACATACAAACCATTTCCTACTCCAGCATATAGCATTGACAAAACTCCATCAAAATGAATATATTGCTACAGACATGAGAAAATGTGTTCATAGGATCATAGGAAATTACTAGGTTATCGACCCAGAGGTAATTTTAAGTCTAGCTGTTTCAACCCAATGTAATACTGTAACGGTACTAGTCAGTACCCAAGACTACATTTAGTAAGGACTGCCCATATCCAGGAGGGTTGTGGGTGCTATCCCCGGTAAGAATTTACGGTGCCCCATCCACTCATCCAGGTTCCTCTTGAACAGCATCATAGAGGTGCTCTGTTTCACATGAATTGGTAGCCTGTTCCAAAGACATGGTAGTTGCTGGGAGACAAATATGTCCCTCCAGCATGTCCTATTTAAGTTACAGGTCAAATTTAAGTCCCCCTGGAATGGGTAACCCTAGACTTGTTTGATTTACAGATATGCAGTAAGTTCATTAGGTTTGTGTCTTGGGTTGCTCTGTAGGCCAGGCATAAGTCTCCCCTATGAAGTCTATACAATACAGAATATAGTGGCAGGGATTTTAGTCAGTCCATGTAAGAATCATGCTGGAGGCCTTTCATCTTTTTTATTAGAAACCTCTGAGGTCTCTCTAATTACTGTAGATGCTTAGTACAGTACACATCGAATGGGGTATTATACTCATTTATGCGCTGGATAAGTGCTGAGTATAGGAGAGGACTATAACTTCTTTTCCTCTTGGGTCGATGCCTTTCCTAATCAAGTGAACTACATGGAAAGCTTTCCATACAGTGGTAGACAAGTGGTGGCCAAAGTTAAGGTCACAGTCAACCTGTGCTCGCAGGTCCCTTACCACTTCATGGGTACTCAGGGTATTGTTATTGATTTGAGAGTGTGAAGGGACATTGTTTGTGCTGAAAGGAATTATGATGCAGTTCTCTGCATTCAGTTTCAGACTGTGACTAATACACCAGTCATTGGTCTGTGTCAGACCATACTGGAGTATACAGAAGTCATTTGGGGGTTCAATGATTGCAACTAGCTTGCAGTTGTCTGCAAACTTGGTCATCCACAACCCGTTAGTTTTGACCTGAACTTCTGAGAAGTATATACCAAACAGAAGGGGTCCCAGCACTGACCCCTGTGGCACCCCACTGGCAACAGGTCTGCTGGTTGATGTGGAGTCACCCACTTTGATAGTCTGTGTCCAGTTTGTGAGTCAGTTGGCAACCCATCTTACAAAGAAATAGTTTACATTCAGTTTGCTAAGTTTATAGGTAATGCCTGAATGTGGGATTGTGTTGAAAATGTTTGTCAAGTTGAGGTATGCTGTGTGTACAGATTTGCCCTCATCAATGGCCTTGCTCACACTTTCAAAGAAATCCACCAGATTTAACAGGCAGGATCTGGCCTTCACAAAGTTGATTTGGGTAGGGTCCAGGCTTTGCAGGTCACCTATATCATTATTTATGAGGTCCATAATGATGTTTTTTATGGCCTTACAAATGAGGCTGGTCAGGCTTATGGGTCTGCAATTCTCTGGGTCTGTTGCCAGGCCACTTTTGTGGAGGGCAGTAACTGTAGCTGTTCTCCATTCTGCAGGAACAAACCCTGTGGTTAGGTTATGACTGAAAAGGGTACCAAGTGGTGATGTTAGTTCATGTTTTAGCCTATTGAGGTGCCATATTCTTTGCCTTGGACAGGGCTTTGAGGACCTGCTCTTTAGATATGTAAGGTGGGGAAAAGTTTGGAGTTGGGTTTGTTGTAAGATAGGAGGGGATAAGGGAGTGAAACTTTCACCAAACCTATCCTCTAGCAGGTTCCCTAGCTCTGTGGGGTCAGTATGTGTGATACCGTTGACCACCAGTTCTGCACATGCTTGGGTCCTACCCTTTAGGTTATGTACGTAGCTGTAATAGGCCTCATGGTTATCCTTGGCAGTACCTGCTAGGTTTCTCTCAAAAGAGCTCTTGGAGGATTTGACAATTTGTCTTATTTGCCTGGTAAGGCTGAGGAGTGTGTTTTCCATTGTTATGTCCTTGTCTTTGTTTTCTTGGACAGCAAGTTTTTGCATTTATTGTAGAGTTTGTTGATGCTGGAAGTACAACATGGCAACTTGATTTTACTTGGGGCTCTGTCTTTGATTCTATCTGGTACACCCAAGTTTAAACACGTATGCAAGTGATTGTACAGGGTGTTAATGTAAGCTTTGGTGGAGTTACCACTTTCATCTTGGGTTGGGGCATTGAATGCATTTATACCTTTACCATGGAGGGTATAGTTTGCCTTGGTGAAGTTTTTTAGTCTGATTTCATCCTTTGTTCATAGGTTCATAGGTTCATACTAGGCTATCTGCCCTAGGGCATTTATAAGCCTAGCCAGAGTGTGTTTGGCTTTCGCCACCCATTTTAAATTAATTTTGCTATGCCCTTTTTCGAGTTTAGTATACTGTGCCTCTGTCTAACAGTGACACAGAAGTGATACCCGGGGTAAACCTACGATCTCCCATCCACTCATCAAGATTCCTCTTGAAGACAGTCAATGAGGGACTTTGCCTAACCTGGACTGGGATTTTATTCCAGAGTGAAGGGAGCCTCTGGGTTATGAATCTGTCCCTCCAGCATGTCCTATTTATTTCAGTGCTGAGGTTCAAGTCTCTCGAGCGCGTAGCTCGATGGAATTTGGATTTTCTGAGGTGCAGCATGTCCATTAATTCCGGGTTGGACATGGCTTTATACGTCAGGCACAGATCGCCTCTGAGCAGGCGGTATGCCACTGAGTAGAGCTGGAGTTTCTTTAACCGGGCTGCATATGGCATCTGTTTGAGCCCTTTGATCCTCTTGGTGAGGTACTTTTGGGGTCTTTCCAGTTGCTGCAGGTGTCTGGTAAGGTACATCCGTAAAGGGGCATTGTACTCAATTATGGGCCTGATGAGGGAAGAGTAAAGAGGCACGATGACCTCCCCTGATCTAGATGTGAATCCCTTCATGATTAGGTGGGCTATATAAAATGTTTTTCTAACCACTTTGGCCATGTGGTTGTCAAATGAGAGATTGCTATCAACTTGGGTCCCCAGGTCCCTAATTACTTCTTCTGTACTTAATGGATTACCACCTATGTGGTAATTTGTGGGCACTTTGTTTTTGCCAAAGGGGATGACTATACACTTTTTGGCATTTAGCTTGAGGCCATGGCTCTGGCACCAGTTGTCTGTTTCTATGAGGCCCTTTTGGAGGATGCTTGTGTCGGCTGGAGAGTCAATTATGGCACCCAGTTTGCAGTCATCTGCGAACTTGGTCAGCCACAGTCCTTCCATGTTGGCCTGTACCTCCGAGAAATATATACCAAATAAGAGAAGTCCCAGGACTGAGCCTTGTGGGATGCTACTTCTAACTGGTTTGGAGTCTGACATGGCTCCAGCAATTCTATCCATGTGGGTTCTGTCCTTGAGCCAGTTTGCAACCCATCTAGTGACATAGGGGTTTATATTTAAGCTGGTGAGCTTATCTATAATTCCCGAGTGGGGTATTGTATCGAAGGCTTTTGCGAGGTCCAGGTAGGCTGTGTGGACCACCTTCCCCTCGTCAATGGCCTTAGTGACTGTTTCAAAAAAATCGACCTGGTTTAAGAGGCAGGATCTACCCTTAACAAAGCCGAACTGGGTAGGATCCAGTGTCTGTAGGTCCCCAATATCTTTATTTATGAGGTCCATGATGATCCTTTCCATAGCTTTGCAGACCAAGCTAGTCAGGCTTATGGGGCAATAGTTTCCAGGATCCGTTGAGGCACCACCTTTGTGGAGAGGGACCACTGTTGCTGTACACCACTCTTTGGGTACATATCCTGTAGTGAGGCTGAGATTGAACAGTAGTTTTATGTTTGGGTTTAGCTCTTCTTGGAGTTCATGTAGGACGCAGCCTGGGACACCGTCTGGTCCCATTGATGCTGTGTTTTTTGCTTTGGAGAGTGCGGCTCTTACCTGAGCATCTGAGATGTAAGGGTGGCAGCACTCTGTTGGGATAGATATTTGCCCTTTTGGTGGGGGGGGGGGTTTGCGCTGAACCTGTCAGCTAGGATGTTCGCAATGTCTGTGGGTTCGGTGTATTTTTTGTCATTTTGGACTAATTTTGAGCATATCTGGGAATTCCCACCCAGGTTCCTAACATAAGTAAAGAAAGCCTTGTGATTATCCTTAGTGTCCTGTGCAATTTTTCTCTCAAAGCTTGCTTTAGACGATTTTATGAGTGCCCGTAGTTTTTTGCTAATACTGATCAGAGATGCCTTCCCTTTTTGGGATTTTGCTCTATCATGTAGTAGCTTCCTCCTTCTATTGTATAGTTTGTTTATGGCTGGGGTCCACCAGACAGGACATCTGCCTTTGGAGGATTGGGTCTTGGTTTTATTTGGGATTGCATGATCCATGCATTCCTGAAGGTGTTCATAGAATGCGTTTATAAAAGATTCTGCAGTCTGGACCATATTTCCCACCTCAGTTTTGAGGAGTGTGAAATTTGCTTTAGAGAAGTTTTTCACTGTGGTTTTCTTGGCAGGGGGTGGGGTCAGGATGTGAATATCCAGTGAGATTAGTTTATGGTCTGATCTTGCCAGTGAGGGATATACACATAGAGTCCCCATGTTGGTGATGATCAGGTCCAGTATGTTTTCCCCTCTTGTGGGAGTGGTAACAAGTTGTTCCATAGCATTTGAGTTTATAAATTCTAGGAACCTTTGGGCTAGGGTGTTGGAACTAGAGTAATATTCCCAGTCTATGTTTGGGTAGTTGAAGTCACCCAATATAATGGTGTTTGGAGAGACCTTCATATTTTCCAGTGTTCTCAGGAAGGCCGAGTTAGGTTCCTGGGTTTGGGAGGGTGGTCTGTAGCAGGCTATAAACCGGAAGGCAGTTTTACCCACTGTTAGTTGCACATGGATAGTCTCTGATGCTTTGTGCTGTGCCACCAACCTGGAGGTGTGGGTATCTTTGACGAATATTGATACTCCCCCTCCTTTTGTGGTTCGGTCCAAGTTTTGGGGCCGAAAAGCATGGTATGAGGTATAACCTGGTAGTGCTGGGGTGCTCTTGGGAGCCTTGAACCAGGTTTCTGTTACTGCACAGATATCGATGTTCTCCATGCTAAGGAGAGTTTCGAGTGTGTGCATCTTGAGGTTTAGACTTCTGGCATTGAGTAGCATTACTCTTAGTTTCTTATCCCTTGTGATACCTATGGAGGTGGGTTTGTCTTTTGAGCCTTGTGAGTTCTGGTGTTAGTGTCACTTTGAAGGGAACTGATTTATGATTAGTGTTAACTAACGAAAGTCCATCATTTGCAGCAGTGCACCTGTTTGACATGTTGCTGAGGACCAGATCTAGAATGTTTGTTCCACTTTTTGGGATTTGGCCAATTTGCTTCAGGGCACTTAAATTCACAAAGTCAAGGAACTTTTGTGCCAGCAGGTTTTGGCTAGACTAGGTTTCCCAGTTGATGATGGGATAATTGAAATACCCCTTTACCAGTGTGTTCAGTAAAATTTGGATTGTCTTCAATTTGGATAAGTAGGCTTCATGGGTGTTGTGACACATGGATGGGGATCTATAAGTGGCTAGGACTTGAATGGTGGTCTTAACCACTGTAAACTGAACCTGGATTAACTCCATGGAGGTAGGTGACTTTATCTCTAATACAGATTGAAACACAACCTCCTTTGGCATTCACATGTTCCTTTTGCAGTCTAAAGGTTTGGAAAGCATTGTAGCCTTGCAGGGCTGGTGTACTGTCTGAGGCCTTAAACCAGGTTTCTGTGACTGCAGACATCTACATCTTAAAGTGATAGAAGTGCTTAAGCTTCTAGCATTTAGCAGCAAGACCTTTATTTTGTTCTAATTGGTTAATTTCATGTTGGTAATGTTGTTTTTCAAGACCTTGACTTAAAAAGGCACTATGGGGAAGCAAGAGCCTTTGCCAGCAGCCAAAAGCCTAGGAGTGCAAGGTGCAAACCATCTCTGGCAAAGCAGCGAGGTTGGTTGACTATGGCTTCCCAGGCTGACAGGAACTGGATCCCCTTGGACTGACACAAAAACTAAGCCAATTATTGAAATCAGTCATGTTTTGTTTATACTGTGGCATCATTCAAGGTGAGGGTAGCATGCTGCTCAAGGCTAGGGATATACCTGCCTGGGATACTTACTCAGAAAACAAGATCATGTCTTTCTTCATATAGTCCACTGAAGTACATCTCAGGACATTCACACCAAAATTAACTATGACAGAGTCATAATGATGCTCGTTGCTGAGAGATCTGAGTGCATGTGTGATTTGGTGAATTGCGGCACCAGGCAGGCAGCTGACCGTGACTGTCCCTTTGTCCAACCTGGTGAGTGGTACATCACTGTGTCTCACTATTGTCTCCAATGACAGGAAAACTTGGTCTTTGAGTGTTATGCCTCACAGGTTTGGTGGGTGAGGCACTGGTGTTGCAATGTATCATGGATGCTAGGGAGAGTATGTTAGCTATAGCAGACGTGTTTTGGAGGTCTCTGGTGTTTCGGTAAGTTTTTTGAGAAACCTTTGCGTATGTGGATTTACGTGTTTGAGTAGTGGTATGTGTATGAGTTGTGGTACTATATGAGTATGTAGTGGTGGGTGAATTGACAACCTTCTACATGTTACTGTTTTAAGTGAGAGATAGCAGGGATTCTAGATTCTTGGTGTATATGCATCTTTTGCACTCTGTACTAGATTGTGTTATTAGTAGACGGTTGTCTGTGTACATGATGCAATTGCTACACTTCCTCAAGAGATCCAAGTCAACAAGGTTGGCAGGAGAAACAAGGGTAGTCCAACTGTCCCTAATACTAGGTTGAAAACTGTTGTCACTAGTGGTGGCTTTTCAGAAATGATCATGGAGGAGCTCAGTGAATGGATATTTCTGCCTGGATTTTAAGGGAACATTTTTTGAATTTAACTGTCTGGTTTTGGCACATAATTGTGTGGTAGTGCACAGTGCTGTGTGACACACAAACAAGCAGAAACTTGCTCAGATGTAGGGCCTAATTACCAGAAGCTAAAACTTGAAAAAAGCTCTAACAAAATTCAAAAGGCCCAATGCGGATACTTACTTCAAAGCCTAGACCAGGCCTCCCTCTACCAGTCAGGTGCCAGTCAAACACAATTCTCACACTAAAGTGCAGATATGACCTTTCAATCCAAGATGGCCTGGAAAATGTGCTCAGAACAAACAAACCACTACAAACTGTCCCACTAGCAGAAGGCCTGCATCTGGGCTATGCTACAGCTACTAGCTACCCTAGTTTCAGTGGGAAACACTAGAGAATATTTAACAAAGCAGAAAAATAGCTTTGACCACCATTTAGTAACAGATACCAGGAAATCTTTCTATTTGGCACAGCTGGTTTCCAAGGGAATATCATCAGGATCTAAGCAGGTTATTGTCTCCTTGTATCTGGCACTGATCAGAGAATGCACTGCCCCTCTTGGATGTTCCTCACCAGACATGCAAACAATTAGAAAGATCCCAGAGCCTCCTAACAAACAGGATCATCGGTTTAAAATCCCTAAACTACCAGAAAAGACTAGAAACACTTTTCCTCTTTTTTTGTGTCTCACTGGCTGGCCAGAAGAGACCCATGCCTTGCCTTCCGAGCAATCTGGGACTCAGTAGTCCAGCATCATTAGCAGTTTCATACATCAAGAAGTCCCACAAATATTTGAACTAGTGGTCTAAACCTGCTTCAGCAGATCGATAAAACAAATGTATTACTTGATGTCTGCCTCACCTCTGGGGCCTGCAGATAAAGCAGTGTGATTCAGAATATTCCTTTAAATGGAACCCTGATAATTGGATGGATATTCACAAATTCACCCCTGGCATAGCTCTTGAGAAGACAGGTATAGTCTAGAGGAGGAAACTGTGAAGGTGTAACAGTTGGAAGACTCAGTAGCCATGAGATTCATGTGATTCCTGTGAGCCCTACCATCTTGTATTATATAAAACAAAACACAGGATGGTAAAACTACAAAATTCTGAAGTCAAAAATGTTGAACAGGAAATGCCAGATGCAACCTGAAGTGGTGAATAATTTAAACATCTTAAAGGAATAATCCTGCAGGGGGTAAGCCCTTATGTAACCCTTGTTTAGTCTACCTATCCCACCAATGTTATTCATCTGTTCTAATCTGAAGGTCACAGAAGGTCAGAGAAAACTGATTTGACTTCAGTGATAGAATAAATATGTCAAGTCAGTGTGAGGACATATTTTCCACATGGTAGTGCAGGGTAATTTTCTGCCTCTCTGCAAAATATTAATGTACATTTTTTTCATAATTTCTAATAAATATAGCAGAGTTTCTACATACTAGTCATGTCTGCAAATACTGGCAGCAGTGCACTGCACCAGACATGCCAAATACCTGCATACAGAAGGGCCACATATGGCAAATACCTGCATACAGAAGGGCCACATATGGCAAATACCTGCATACAGAAGGGCCACATATGTCAAATACCTGCATACAGAAGGGCCACATATGGCAAATACATGCATACAGAAGGGCCACATATGGCAAATACCTGCATACAGAAGGGCCACATATGGCAAATGCATGCATACAGAAGGGCCACATATGGCAAATACATGCATACAGAAAGGTCACATATGGCAAATTCCTGTATACATAAGGGCTACATATGCCAAATGCCTGCATGAAACCACTGTTCTGTAGTTGTTGCCCTCCTCACCTTTTGTCATATTCACAGTAGCAGAATTTATCAGACTTCATTCTGTCTTTCATTCATTCATTCATAATTTATTTCTTGAATCATTAGACCCCTACACTAACAGACCTTACCATATAAATATGCTAGTCCATGATCTTTTAGAACAGAAAAAAACACTCCATCTTCTACTTACAGTGCATTGATGGTGTCTTTTTTACAAATTAGGAGGTCTAGACTTACATAATAGTCAGGAAGCTTTATTTTCAAACAACATTTACTGCTACCACATCGGCACAGTCACCCTCCCAGGTCCATCTATGTCTACCACTGATTGGGTAAAATGTTTCCAGAAGCTGCTGTTAATATTAGGCATACATCTGTAAACAGAAAGACCTGCAGGAAGTGAAACAATTAAGGTATGCTGTGAGCAGGACAAAATAACTTATGGCTGTTTTGTTCCTATGTATTGTTGGCAGGATGGAGTTGTAGTGTTTATAACATAAAACATTTGAACTACCTTTTACTACAATTTAAGTGCTCAACACTATGAAGACTCCACTGCTACTGAATTTTGAATTGTGTGCATTGGTGTCTTATTATAAACAAAGTGTATTCACCTACATACATTTTTTATTCATCTTTGAAGTTGCAGCTTTGAAAGGCAAATTGACAAACATTTAAATTAAAACAGAAATGTTGCAGGTTAGTTCGTACTGATAAATAGGTCTATAGTTATTTACTATGTGCATGATCTTGGAGACCATTGATAAGCCCTGCACAATTTCTACACAACATTGTCTGGTTAAGTGATTTTTCAGTCACACAGAAGGAAAAACGGAAAATAAGAAAATCAAAATCTGGACTACAGAAAGCAACTAGTTAACAGCTACAGAAAGCAACTAGTTAACAGCTACAGAAAGCAGCTAGTTAACAGCTACAGAAAGCAACTGGTTAACAGCTACAGAAAGCAACTAGTTAACAGCTACAGAAAGCAACCAGTTAACAGCTCATAGCTGTCGAACTCTGTACTAATTGCCAGATGTTAAATGGTCAGATGATAATTTCCACAAGTAATTAGGATGGAG
>NC_056746.1:1340154269-1340266769 GCF_019279795.1 Protopterus annectens
AAAGGCTCCATTGTCAGAACTTATCAAGAACATAAATAGAAGGATCTAATTCAGAAGAAAGGCTCCATTGTCAGAACTTATCAAGAACATAAATAGAAGGATCTAATTCAGAAGAAAGGCTCCATTGTCAAAACATATCAAGAACATAAATAGAAGGATCTAATTCAGAAGAAAGGCTCCATTGTCAGAACTTATCAAGAACATAAATAGAAGGATCTAATTCGGAAGAAAGGCTCCATTGTCAGAACTTATCAAGAACATAAATGGAAGGATCTAATTCAGAAGAAAGGCTAAATTGTCAGAACTTATCAAGAACATAAATGGAAGGATCTAATTCAGAAGAAAGGCTCCATTGTCAGAACTTATCAAGAACATAAATGGAAGGATATAATTCAGAAGAAAGGCTCCATTGTCAGAACTTATCAAGAACATAAATGGAAGGATCTAATTCAGAAGAAAGGCTCCATTGTCAGAACTTATCAAGAACATAAATGGAAGGATCATATTCAAAAGAAAGGCTCCATTGTCAGAACTTATCAAGAACATAAATGGAAGGATCTAATTCAGAAGAAAGGCTCCATTGTCAGAACTTATCAAGAACATAAATGGAAGGATCTAATTCAGAAGAAAGGCTCCATTGTCAGAACTTATCAAGAACATAAATGGAAGGATCTAATTCAGAAGAATGGCTCCATTGTCAGAACTTATCAAAAGCATCAATGGAAAGATCTAATTCAGAAGAAAGGCTCCATTGTCAGAACTTATCAAGAGCATCAATGGAAGGATCTAATTCAGAAGAAAGGCTCCATTGTCAGAACTTATCAAGAGCATCAATGGAAGGATCTAATTCAGAAGAAAGGATCCATTGTCAGAACTTATCAAGAACATAAATAGAAGGATCTAATTCAGAAGAAAGGCTGCATTGTCAAAACTTATCAAGAACATAAATAGAAGGATCTAATTCAGAAGAAAGGCTCCATTGTCAGAACTTATCAAGAACATAAATAGAAGGATCTAATTCAGAAGAAAGGCTAAATTGTCAGAACTTATCAAGAACATAAATGGAAGGATCTAATTCAGAAGAAAGGCTCCATTGTCAGAACTTATCAAGAACATAAATGGAAGGATATAATTCAGAAGAAAGGCTCCATTGTCAGAACTTATCAAGAACATAAATGGAAGGATCTAATTCAGAAGAAAGGCTCCATTGTCAGAACTTATCAAGAACATAAATGGAAGGATCATATTCAAAAGAAAGGCTCCATTGTCAGAACTTATCAAGAACATAAATGGAAGGATCTAATTCAGAAGAAAGGCTCCATTGTCAGAACTTATCAAGAACATAAATGGAAGGATCAAATTCAGAAGAAAGGCTCCATTGTCAGAACTTATCAAGAACATAAAGGGAAGGATCTAATTCAGAAGAAAGGCTCCATTGTCAGAACTTATCAAGAACATAAATGGAAGGATCTAATTTAGAAGAAAGGCTCCATTGTCAGAACTTATCAAAAACATAAATGGAAGGATCTAATTCAGAAGAAAGGCTCCATTGTCAGAACTTATCAAGAACATAAATGGAAGGATCTAATTCAGAAGAAAGGCTCCATTGTCAGAACTTAACAAGAACATAAATGGAATGATCTAATTCAGAAGAAAGGCTCCATTGTCAGAACTTACCAAGAACATAAATGGAAGGATCTAATTCAGAAGAAAGGCTCCATTGTCACAACTGATCAAGAACATAAATAGAAGGATCTAATTCGGAAGAAAGACTCAATTGTCAGAACTTATCAAGAACATAAATGGAAGGATCTAATTCAGAAGAAAGGCTCCATTGTTAGAACTTATCAAGAACATAAATGGAAGGATCTAATTCAGAAGAAAGGTTCCATTGTCAGAACTTATCAAGAATATAAATGGAAGGATCTAATTCAGAAGAAAGGCTCCATTGTCAGAACTTATCAAGAACATAAATGGAAGGATCTAATTCAGAAGAAAGGCTCCATTGTCAGAACTTATCAAGAACATAAATGGAAGGATCTAATTCAGAAGAAAGGCTCCATTGTCAGAACTTATCAAGAACATAAATAGAAGGATCTAATTCAGAAGAAAGGCTGCATTGTCAGAACTTATCAAGAACATAAATAGAAGGATCTAATTCAGAAAAAAGGCTCCATTGTCAGAACTTATCAAGAACATAAATAGAAGGATCTAATTCAGAAGAAAGGCTCCATTGTCAGAACTTATCAAGAAAATAAATAGAAGGATCTAATTCAGAAGAAAGGCTCCATTGTCAGAACTTATCAAGAACATAAATGGAAGGATCTAATTCAGAAGAAAGGCCCCATTGTCAGAACTTATCAAGAAAATAAATGGAAGGATCTAATTCAGAAGAAAGGCTCCATTGTCAGAACTTATCAAGAACATAAATGGAAGGATCTAATTCAGAAGAAAGGCTCCATTGTCAGAACTTATCAAGAACATAAATGGAAGGATCTAATTCAAATGAAAGGCTCCATTGTCAGAACTTATCAAGAACATAAATTGAAGGATCTTATTCAGAAGAAAGGCTCCATTGTCAGAACTTATCAAGAACATAAATGGAAGGATCTAATTCAGAAGAAAGGCTCCATTGTCAGAACTTATCAAGAGCATCAATGGAAGGATCTAATTTGGAAGAAAGGCTCCAATGTCAGAACTTATCAAGAGCATCAATGGAAGGATCTAATTCAGAAGAAAGGCTCCATTGTCAGAACATATCAAGAGCATCAGTGGAAGGATCTAATTCTGAATAAAGGCTCCATTGTCAGAACTTATCAAGAACATAAATGGAAGGATCTAATTCAGAAGAAAGGCTCCATTGTCAGAACTTATCAAGAACATAAATGGAAGGATCTAATTCAGAAGACAGGCTCCATTGTCAGAACTTATCAAGAACATAAATGGAAGGATCTAATTCAGAAGAAAGGCTCCATTGTCAGAACTTATCAAGAACATAAATAGAAGGATCTAATTCAGAAGAAAGGCTGCATTGTCAGAACTTATCAAGAACATAAATAGAAGGATCTAATTCAGAAAAAAGGCTCCATTGTCAGAACTTATCAAGAACATAAATAGAAGGATCTAATTCAGAAGAAAGGCTCCATTGTCAGAACTTATCAAGAACATAAATAGAAGGATCTAATTCAGAAGAAAGGCTCCTTTGTCAGTACTTATCAAGAACATAAATGGAAGGATCTAATTCAGAAGAAAGGCTCCATTGTCAGAACTTATCAAGAACATAAATGGAAGGATCTAATTCAGAAGAAAGGCTCCATTGTCAGAACTTATCAAGAACATAAATGGAAGGATCTAATTCAGAAGAAAGGCTCCATTGTCAGAACTTATCAAGAACATAAATGGAAGGATCTAATTCAAAAGAAAGGCTCCATTGTCAGAACTTATCAAGAACATAAATTGAAGGATCTTATTCAGAAGAAAGGCTCCATTGTCAGAACTTATCAAGAACATAAATGGAAGGATCTAATTCGGAAGAAAGGCTCCATTGTCAGAACTTATCAAGAGCATCAATGGAAGGATCTAATTCGGAAGAAAGGCTCCATTGTCAGAACTTATCAAGAGCATCAATGGAAGGATCTAATTCAGAAGAAAGGCTCCATTGTCAGAACTTATCAAGCGCATCAATGGAAGGGTCTAATTCAGAAGAAAGGCTCCATTGTCAGAACTTATCAAGAGCATCAGTGGAAGGATCTAATTCAGAATAAAGGCTCCATTGTCAGAACTTATCAAGAACATAAATAGAAGGATCTAATTCAGAAGAAAGGCTCCATTGTCAGAACTTATCAAGAATATAAATGGAAGGATCTAATTCAGAAGAAAGGCTCCATTGTCAGAACTTTTCAAGAACATAAATGGAAGGATCTAATTCAGAAGAAAGGCTCCATAGTCAGAACTTATCAAGAACATAAATGGAAGGATCTAATTCAGAAGAAAGGCTCCATAGTCAGAACTTATCAAGAACATAAATGGAAGGATCTAATTCAGAAGAAAGGCTCCATTGTCAGAACTTATCAAGAACAAAAATGGAAGGATCTAATTCAGAAGAAAGGCTCCATTGTCAGAACTTATCAAGAACATAAATGGAAGGATCTAATTCAGAAGAAAGGCTCCATTGTCAGAACTTATCAAGAACATAAATGGAAGGATCTAATTCAGAAGAAAGGCTCCATTGTCAGAACTTATCAAGAAGATAAATGACAGGATCTAATTCAGAAGAAAGGCTCCATTGTCAGAACTTATCAGGAAGATAAATGGAAGGATCTAATTCAGAAGAAAGGCTCCATTGTGAGAACTTATCAAGAAGATAAATAGAAGGATCTAATTCAGAAGAAAGGCTCCATTGTCAGAACTTATCAAGAAGATAAATAGAAGGATCTAATTCAGAAGAAAGGCACCATTGTCAGAACTTATCAAGAAGATAAATAGAAAGATCTAATTCAGAAGAAAGGCTCCATTGTCAGAACTTATCAAGAAGATAAATGGAAGGATCTAATTCAGAAGAAAGGCTCCATTGTCAGAACGTATCAAGAAGATAAATGGAAGGATCTAATTCAGAAGAAAGGCTCCATTGTCAGAACGTATCAAGAAGATAAATGGAAGGATCTAATTCAGAAGAAAGGCTCCATTGTCAGAACGTATCAAGAAGATAAATGGAAGGATCTAATTCAGAGGAAAGGCTCCATTGTCAGAACGTATCAAGAAGATAAATGGAAGGATCTAATTCAGAAGAAAGGCTCCATTGTCATAACGTATCAAGAAGATAAATGGAAGGATCTAATTCAGAAGAAAGGCTCCATTGTCAGAATGTATCAAGAAGATAAATGGAAGGACCTAATTCAGAAGAAAGGCTCCATTGTCAGAACTTATCAAGAAGATAAATGGAAGAATCTAATTCAGAAGAAAGGCTCCATTGTCAGAACTTATCAAGAAGATAAATGGAAGGATCTAATTCAGAAGAAAAGCTCCATTGTCAGAACTTATCAAGAAGATAAATGGAAGGATCTAATTCAGAAGAAAGGCTCCATTGTCAGAACGTATCAAGAAGATAAATGGAAGGATCTAATTCAGAAGAAAGGCTCCATTGTCAGAACATATCAAGAAGATAAATGGAAGGATCTAATTCAGAAGAAAGGCTCCATTGTCAGAACGTATCAAGAAGATAAATAGAAGGATCTAATTCAGAAGAAAGGCTCCATTGTCAGAATGTATCAAGAAGATAAATAGAAGGATCTAATTCAGAAGATAAATAGAAGGATCTAATTCAGAAAAAAGGCTCCATTGTCAGAATGTATCAAGAAGATAAATAGAAGGATCTAATTCAGAAGGAAGGCTCCATTGTCAGAACTTATCAAGAAGATAAATAGAAGGATCAAATTCAGAAGAAAGGCTCCATTGTCAGAACTTGTCAAGAAGATAAATGGAAGGATCTAAATCAGATGAAAGGCTCCATTGTCAGAACTTTTCAAGAAGATAAATGGAAGGATCTAATTCAGAAGAAAGGCTCCATTGTCAGAACTTATCTAGAAGATAAATGGAAGGATCTAATTCAGAAGAAAGGCTCCATTGTCAGAACTTATCAAGAAGATACATAGAAGGATCTAATTCAGAAGAAAAGCTCCATTGTCAGAACTTATCAAGAAGATAAATGGAAGGATCTAATTCAGAAGAAAGGCTCCATTGTCAGAACGTATCAAGAAGATAAATGGAAGGATCTAATTCAGAAGAAAGGCTCCATTGTCAGAACATATCAAGAAGATAAATGGAAGGATCTAATTCAGAAGAAAGGCTCCATTGTCAGAACGTATCAAGAAGATAAATAGAAGGATCTAATTCAGAAGAAAGGCTCCATTGTCAGAATGTATCAAGAAGATAAATAGAAGGATCTAATTCAGAAGATAAATAGAAGGATCTAATTCAGAAAAAAGGCTCCATTGTCAGAATGTATCAAGAAGATAAATAGAAGGATCTAATTCAGAAGGAAGGCTCCATTGTCAGAACTTATCAAGAAGATAAATAGAAGGATCAAATTCAGAAGAAAGGCTCCATTGTCAGAACTTGTCAAGAAGATAAATGGAAGGATCTAAATCAGATGAAAGGCTCCATTGTCAGAACTTTTCAAGAAGATAAATGGAAGGATCTAATTCAGAAGAAAGGCTCCATTGTCAGAACTTATCTAGAAGATAAATGGAAGGATCTAATTCAGAAGAAAGGCTCCATTGTCAGAACTTATCAAGAAGATACATAGAAGGATCTTATTCAGAAGAAAGGCTCCATTGTCAGAACTTATCAAGAAGATAAATAGAAAGATGTAATTCAGAAGAAAGGCTCCATTGTCAGAACATATCAAGAAGATAAATAGAAGGATCTAATTCAGAAGAAAGACTCCATTGTCAGAACTTATCAAGAAGATAAATAGAAGGATCTAATTCAGAAGAAAGTCTCCATTGTCAGAACTTATCAAGAAGATAAATAGAAGGAGCTAATTCAGGAGAAAGGCTCCATTGTCAGAACTTATCAAGTAGAGAAATAGAAGGATCTAATTCAGGGGAAAGGCTCCATTGTCAGAACTTATCAAAAAGATAAATAGAAGGATCTAATTCAGAAGAAAGGCTCCATTGTCAGAACTTATCAAGAAGATAAATAGAAGGAGCTAATTCAGGAGAAAGGCTCCATTGTCAGAACTTATCAAGTAGAGAAATAGAAGGATCTAATTCAGGGGAAAGGCTCCATTGTCAGAACTTATCAAAAAGATAAATAGAAGGATCTAATTCAGAAGAAAGGCTCCATTGTCAGAACTTATCAAGAAGATAAATAGAAGGATCTAAATCAGAAGAAAGGCTCCATTGTCAGAACTTATCAAGAACATAAATTGAAGGATCTAAATCAGAAGAAAGGCTCCATTTTCAGAACTTATCAAGAACATAAATAGAAGGATCTAATTCAGAAGAAAGGCTCAATTGTCAGAACTTATCAAGTACATAAATAGAAGGATCTAATTCAGAAGAAAGGCTCCATTGTCAGAACTTATCAAGAACATAAATAGAAGGATCTAATTCAGCAGAAAGGCTCCATTGTCAGAACTTATCAAGAACATAAATAGAAGGATCTAATTCAGCAGAAAGGCTCTATTGTCAGAACTTATCAAGAACATAAATAGAAGGATCTAATTCAGAAGAAAGGCTCCATTGTCAGAACTTATCAAGAACATAAATAGAAGGATCTAATTCAGAAGAAAGGCTCCATTGTCAGAACTTATCAAGAACATATATAGAAGGATCTAAATCAGAAGAAAGGCTCCATTATCAGAACTTTTCAAGAACATAAATAGAAGGATCTAAATCAGAAGAAAGGATCCATTGTCAGCACTTATCAAGAACATAAATAGAAGGATCTAATTCAGAAGAAAGGAGCCATTGTCAGAACTTTTCAAGAACATAAATAGAAGGATTTAAATCAGAAGAAAGGATCCATTGTCAGCACTTATCAAGAACATAAATAGAAGGATCTAATTCAGAAGAAAGGAGCCATTGTCAGAACTTATCAAGAACATAAATAGAAGGATCTAATTCAGAAGAAAGGCTCCATTGTCAGCACTTATCAAGAACATAAATAGAAGGATCTAATTCAGAAGAAAGGCGCCATTGTCAGAACTTATCAAGAACATAAATAGAAGGATCTAATTCAGAAGAAAGGCTCCATTGTCAGAACTTATCAAGAACATAAATAGAAGAATTTAATTCAGAAGAAAGGCTACATTGTCAGAACTTATCAAGAACATAAATAGAAGGATCTAATTCAGAAGAAAGGCTCCATTGTCAGAACTTATCAAGAACATAAATAGAAGGATCTAATTCAGAAGAAAGGCTCCATTGTCAGAACTTATCAAGAACTTAAATAGAAGGATCTAATTCAGAAGCTTGAAGTTTCAAAACATCGATCTTCAAATAGCTTAGACCATATGATCAAAGTTTTGAAACTTTGAAAACCTAATGTTGTGTTGTTGTTGTTGTTGTTGTGTCTTTCAGCTTTTCCTTGTTAGGGGTCGCCACAGCAGAACTCCGGTCTGCTAATTATTGTCAGTAGATATTTATGGGCCGAGTTTCCGGCCCTGACGCAAAACCTTCAGCGAAGGTATGCCCATTAATGCATCTCTCCACACTGAAGACGCTCTAGCTGACAATCGAATGGGACAACGTCTTACTGTGAGGTGACAACGCTACTGCAGCACCACCACAGTTTTTGCAGGGGGCAAGCCCCAGTGCACCTTCCATGTCAGGGGTGCACCCCACCCCACCCACCCACTAAATAAATATACCAAATCCTAGCTTACACTACAGTGAGGAAAATGGTAAACCTCCAGTTCTGCTCTGAACGGCCATCTCCATTCAAAATGTTCAAAGTTTCAAAATTTTATTCTTATGGTCTTGGCCATTTGAAGTTCAAAGTTGTGAAACTTTGTGATTCTGAAGGGGATCCCAAATAGAAATCTCATCTCCAGAGATATATATTTTATTTGGTTTACCATCATATGTTCGAGCACAAAGTCCTCAAACCTGTATATGTGCGAATTCTGTTAGCAAATCCTGGCATGCAGAATGTACGGAATGTCAGAAAAACATCAAAATCAACTTTTTTGACCACTCTACACCCAAAAACGAGTGCTAACATGGGTCAAAAAGAGGGGTGGGAGTTTGTGATTCACAGCATCTGCATTCGCAATTGTGGGATGTTGTCGCATTCCTTTCAAGCATATGCACTCGACCATCCACCAGTCGACCCTATGATGGTAAACCATTTTACACACACACACACACACACACACACACACACACACATATATATATATATATATATATATATATATAAATAGGTAGAAGGCCCCTTGCACTCCCTAACATATGTAGACTACCTTCTCATTGGCACTTATATATTTATGGACAGCCCATAAAAAATATCCAAAACGTGACATGTGCTTGAAGTATATAGAAAATGTTGCATCCATAATACTAAAAAAAATCTCAATGCTCTTTTACATGAATGATATTATCAGAAGTAATGCTTTTTATAATATATTTGAGTGTGAAACATGTACTTGACAGTCAACAGTCAATTATTTGTCTTGCGCTAGTGTGAGTTTTATCAAACTCTCTATATTTTATTTCTTCAATAGTGTATACAAAGTTATTGTAAACAGCAAAGTAGTAATTTCAGGTAGTCTCTCAAATGGAAAAATAAAGTTGTAACCTGACTACATTGTTTATACCTGCCCAGGTTACACAGAAACAACTGAGTGAAAACTGGACCATTGACAGATAGTTTTTACATGCATTATGATCTACCTTCAGTAATGTCTGAGATTCTGTTTCACTGGATTTTGCATCAAGGTAGGCTTATCACATTCTGAAGGGGCAAAATATACCAAAGTCTCACTCCTTGCATCAGCCTTTGCCTCACCAGCTCCATCCCCACCATGCCTGTTTTATCACATATATTATATAATGTTCACATTGTTCTGGGAGACCGAAGATTCTTTATTTGTTTTTAAGGTAAGCTACCCTTGGACACAATTGCATGACATAGACTTGTTGCATATAGAAAAAATGGACTTTTGGAGACAAAAATATTAAAAATCCTAGATACTTTGTAAATCAATGTGAAGATTGGACTTTTTCTCAGTTTTCTGGGTAGTCTGGAAAAAATGAGAATGCAGCAAACATATTTTAAGTGACTCATGTAGTAGTTGTAGTGTTATGGGCTCTGGTAGGAGGTAGAAGCACCTTCAAAATGGTGACTAGATAGCAGTAGTCTCTAAAATACTATAACCTGCAATCCTGCAGCCCCCTGCTAGTGAAAGCCGGACATCCTTCCAATATCTTTCCAGATGTAGTTGAAGGAAGACCCAATAGTCCAGAAGATAAGACCAAGCTATTGTACTCTGATTCCGTCTGCACTAATGAAAGTATGAAACATGTGCAATGCATCCTGTGGTTATCAAGCAGCAGGGTTAGAGATAATAACCCTCTATGGAAAAGTAACAACATACATAGTCTGGTGTCAGAATGCTGAGAATGTACTTTGTGCATGGCCTTTTACTGTTGATCGCTACCCCAGGCTGACAATCCCAGATAAAGTGCTGTTATATTAAACAAGAGTTAAAAGATAATTTTGTTTCTGCTTTTGCATTTTGCTGCTATCTCACAGTTAAATTACAAATGTAAGTGGTGCAATCACTTCTTTTTGGAGAAACAATGGAGATGTTTAGCTTATTCAGAAGGGCAAACATGTCAAATCATTTAATCCACAAACTGCCCTTTATGCATGGCTTTCCTAAAGTATTTGACACAACCCTTCAGGTTAAAAAAAAAAAAAAAAAGATTGGTTAAATGAATGTAGTTTTTGGTACCTAAACAGTAATCACAGCTTTTGCATATCTGGTTTGACCTCGCCAGGTTAAAAGAAAAATAGATAGTTATATCAATGTGTTTTTCACATAAATAGGTGTTGCAGCTTATATTCAAGTTTATCCCATCCAACTACATCTTAGTCCGGCAAAGCCAAATTTACAACAGCAAATAGCTGGCCCAGTCATTTCATACACAGGCTGCTTCCCCATACCCACTGCCTACCCACTGACTCTTCTGAGATAAAAAGAAAAGAAAAAAATCATGCTTATGTTAATGCATAATGGTTTGGTATCCAGATTGCTTTGCCCACATACAAGTTAGCCCTACAAGGATAGAATTAGGACCTCAGACTACATTCATTCACAGAGAACCCACATATCCATTGGCTACCCATAGTATTTGGTTTGACCCTGCCAGGATAAAAAAAATTTTCATTAATGATTCTTTGAGTCATATATTACCTTGTATTCCAGCTTGCTTCATCTAAAGATTAGTCCTACAAAGTAAGAATTATAGCAGCAAGCAGCAAGGTCAGTAACGTCATTGGCTAACAGTTCCCGTATCCATTTCACCCCACAGGATCTGGATTGATGGTCACACTAATGTGCTTTTTGCACAAATGCTAGTCACAGCTTGTGTTTAATTGTACTTCATCCAAATACACATTATTCTTGTAGTGACAAAATTATAACAGTTAACAGAAGAGTCAGATTTCATCCCCAAACAGCTCTGTACTCATTGCTTACCTAAAGCATTTGATGTAACCCTGACAGGATAAATGAATAAATAAATACATAACAATAATGGTGACATTAATGTTGTTTTGCTGCACACAAGCAGTAGCTACTGCTTGTATTCTCACTAGTTTTACTCGACTACCCGTTATTCCTGCAGTACCAACATTATAACGTTTAAACAGGACAAACAATTTAACCATTTCATCTACACTCAATCCAAGGCACATTGGTGTCCATAGTATCTGATCTGACCCTGTAAAGATAAAAACCTTAATTGGTATAATCCAGAAACATACAAAGATAGTGACATTTAATGTAACTCACTCCCACTAAGCATTTCAGTAACCTTTGAGTTCTTGTGAGAAGTCTCATAGCTTTTGACGGTACAGCATCACAATTTTTTGTCTTGAATGAGTATCAGGACGACAAATTGCCATTCACTTTAATACTGCAAGTGGTAGAGTTGAGAGTCTGTGTTCTGTGGATTTTAAAAAAGGGTGGGGGGGGGGCAAGTACCCCTGTACCAAGAGCTAAATCTGTCACTGGATAGGTATGTTATCTGATTAAGTCACTTTCTCAAATTCACATAGTAGCAAATAGAGATATAAGGAATCAATCTCTGAACTTTTGACTACAAGAATCACTCTAATTCACCTAAAAAGTTAATACAAAAAGAATGTGTGTACTACAAGCAATAACATAATTGCTCTACAAATGTTGGGTACACATGAGCAACAGAAAACTCTAATCATTTAAAAAGTGAACAGGGCAACAAGATTGACATTTTCTGAACAATAAGAGCTATTAAAAAGCCTAAATCAGCCATTATTGACTAAACGTAAAATGACTGATTTACTAGAAAATAAATAAATAAATAAATAAATAAATAAAAGAAGTTTTACAAGTGATGGCAAAATATGAGACTCTCAGATTTATGTGCACTGCTTTCAGATAGAGTTTAATTCACTTAAAAAAGTTAACAAAAAACAGATTTTTCACCAATATTTGTTTTCTGAACAAGAATTAATAGAACATCCTTGATCTTTGTAAATTCAGTCTGTATTGCCATTCGTTATTAGAGGTTCATAGTTTATAAGAGGGGGTGAACAACACACACACACACACACACACACACACACACACACACACACACACACACACACACACACAAATACATCCCCTCTCACCCCCCACACACACAAAACAGTGCATACGCTAAACACATCAACTGCAATATCTTTAGTACTGCAAGGAATCAGCTATTCCAAAAGACAGTTATAGATCAAGATTGGTCACTTGTCTGTTATTGCTGTTTTTTCACTGACATGCCTCATGACGTCTCTGTCTCTTTCTCACTCCCTCTCATTGACTCTACAGTCTAGCCAATGAAAAAGAAAAAAGTGATAGGTGTCACAGGTTAACTGGACCAATGGAACAACACAGTAGATCCAGTAGCTTTATTTTATATGCCAAAATGTTATGGACCCTTCAGTTAAGCACCGGGTCCTAGGCGGCTGCCTAGGTTCCCTTGTGCTGCATCTAGCCCTGACACTATTCCACATTTAGCCCACATTAGGAAGCAATTATGAAGTAAAAACAAAGTTTTCTATACCTATGTTAAAAGCCTCAGAAACAATGTTCATCACTGCACAAATCTAATTGTAAATGATATCACATACTCAGGCCCAAAGGACGGAGCCAATCTTCTAGCAGACAGTTTAATTCAAACTTCATCCCCTCCCCCTTCCCTTATCCTCAGATCACATACCCACATCCCCCTTCCCTTATCCCCAGATCACATACCCACATCCACCCACCCCTCAAATCTCCCAAGATCCAGTCCCCAGTATAATTTCCAAAGCCAAAAACACTGCTTGTAAAGGCTTGGATAACATACAGAGCTGTCGACCAGCCAGACTGAAACATGACTAGCCAGACTTCCTACAGAGGCTATTCAGTATCAACCTCCAAACAGATTTTTTTGTCAAATGAATGGGGATGAGCAGAAGACATCCTCTTGCACAAAGATAGGGTGTTAATGGATGTTTCATCTTTGTTCAAGAGGGAGCTTCAAGGAACCTGGGTAATTATAGACTCATAAGCCCGATCGGCCTCATCTACAAGACAATGGAAAGAATCATTATGGAATTAATAAATAAGGACAGAGATAACCTATGATTTCTCAGTCCATTTTGGATTTTTCATGGGCAAATCCTGTCTACTTAACCTTGTCCACTTGTTTGAGAAGGTTACTGAAGCAGTTTATGAGGACGAATCAGTGCACACTACATATCTGGGTCTCACAAAGACATTCAACATCATTCACACTCAGGTATTGTTCTTCCAGATAAATATAAAACCCTATACAAGTCATTTCCATAGTAAAATGGCTCACAAATAGTACTCAGGAAATTAAATTGGGGATCTTTACATCCTCCAAAAGATCTGCCACTAGAAGTTTACCGAAGAGGTCAGTGCTTGGACCATTCCTGTTTAGGAATTACTTCTATGAGGTGAAAGCAAATGTTAAAGAGTTTACGGCTAACCAAGTAGGTAGATGACTGTAAACTTGGTGCCATCCACAAAAGGCACCAAGATTATCCAACAGGGTCTTTCTGAAACAAATAGCTGGTATCAAAGCCATGGACTAAAAGTAAACACCTAGAAATGTATAGCCATATCCTCTGGACAGCATGACTTGTGCTGTAGCTATCCTGTTGACCACACACCCCTGAAAGTTGATCCCAATGTCTGGAATCTGGGAGCCTATGTTGACAACAAACTGTCCTTTGATCACAACATATCCACTATTGTAAGGAGGTATTTTTTCATTCACATCTTATAAGTAAAGGTTTGAAATCCAGGTCTAAAGATATAATCATTCCACTGTACTTAGATCCTATTAAGTCAAACATTGAATATGTGGACTATCTCAATGCCTTGTCCCTCTACTTGGTATCATACAGGTTTCTAAGAGGTGACTTTTGCCTCACATATAGAGCCTCAACAGACTCTATCCAGTCAGACCTATTCATAGGATCATAGGAGGTTACTAGGCTATTGACCAGGAGGTCATTTCAAGCCTATCCATTTCATCACAATGTAATTCCATAGATATGCTAGTCAATACTTAGGATTGCATTTAGTAATGATTGTCCATGTCCAGGAGGGCTGTGGGCTCTATCCCCAGTATGAATTAATAGTGCCCCATCCACTTCTGCAGGTTCCTTTTGAACAGTGTCATAGAGGTGCTCTGCTTCACATGAATTGGTAGCCCATTCCAAAGATGTGTCACCACTGGGAGACAAATCTGTCCCTCCAGCATGACCTATTTAAGTCCCAGGCCATATTTAGGTCCTTGGAGTGGGTAGCTCTAGTCCTGCTTGATTTACAGGTGTGCAGAAAGTTCATTAGGTTTTGGGTCAGAGATTGCTTGGTAAGCTAGGCATAAGTCTCCCTTAAGAAGTTTGGGTCTATATTAGAACACCGAACATTCAAAATGTCGAGTGTTCTAATATCGAACCCTACCAATCGAAAATACTAAACATCGAACATTCAGAACAGCAAATTTTTTTCCTAGGGGAAAAAAGTCGCTGTTCCAAAACACATACACACAACACAAGCTCACCAAACAAACAGCAATCCACACACATACACCTAAACTCTTACACCTAACCCTACACTAAACTATACACAAACCATTAAGTATCCACTTACCTTAACCCAAACCCTAAGGTATGTCACTATCGCACACCCACCTCACCCGCGCCCTAACTCTAACTCACCTAACCAGCCCTAACCCTCATGTCCACACAATTGCAAACATACCTAACCCACATTCAATTGCACACTTACCTGAACCTGACCCGTAACTTTCCACCAGAGCGCTGAAAATACCGAAGCAACAGAAATGGACAACCAAATTCTTTCCCTAGGAAAAAATTTGGTTTTCTTTTCTTCAATATTTTCAACGTTCGCTGAAAATGGTTCGATATTAGAACACTCGACATTTTAAATGTTCGGTGTTCTAATATAGGCCCAGAAGTTTATGCAATACTGAGTAGAGTGACAGGGACTTTAGTTGGTCTATGTAAGACAATTTAAAATCTCACCTCATTTAATTTATTACACATTCATAAGTCTAGTGGTAGTATGAACACCTGCTCAAGGGATCTAAACCTCTTTTGCAACATAAACAGAACATGTTGGAGTGATATGTAGTGTACCTACTTCTTTGAAACCATTTTCTATTCCACTTAAAGCAAAGTACTTCTCTTAATCTATTCAAGTGAAATTTAGATGAATAGGTAGGAAATCACAAATTCACCCCCAGTTTAGCACCTATGTCTCTCATGGATAGAAGCAACAAAGAAATGTCCCAACATTTTCTTGTACTCACTTCTGAATTATTTGCATGTGAAATAGTTGGTTGAAAACTACCATGGGAATGTAAAGCTAGGCTTCCTAAGGTCCTCAAGGATTAATAGTGTCGTAAGTACCTATGACCCTACGATCCTACAGTTTATGTTGTAGTACAGTACATTGACAAGGATTGCAACTTTTCATGTAAATGAAGGGATGCGATGATACAAGCATTATGGAATTATTTATGTTAATCTCTTAGGAGAGATATAAATCAAATGAGCTGATATTTGAAATTGCATTATATTTAATAAACCAGATTGTGTACAGTTAATTTATGGTAAGCATTATTAAAAGCACAAGCTTTATTGGAAGACAAGAAGGAGCATCTATGCACAGTAACAATTGAAGATTTCAGATTATAAAAATGGTACTTTTTGCATAACATCTATCTATTAAAACAGGTATGAATAAGAAGTGTGTATTTAAAGTGGCATCGATTACGTAAGTAGTCAGCTGGTCTGTGCTGTCAGGTGCCGTTACTCCTTTAAATACCATTGTTATTTATTGTGAGACGTGCATAATTCAATTCAAACAAGAACAAAGGGAGCAGAAACCTTGACAGCGCAAATGATGAAGTACTGCCAGAAAGTAAACTGCTTGCAATGAAAACAGAAGGCAGATACAGCAGCATTGTGCATGCATTCATCTAAATGGTAAGAGAGGAGGAATAAATATAAAGGCTGCAGTTGTATAGACAGTGGAAGCAGGCACAGAGTAAATTTATGTTTGGTGTACAGAAGGTATTCAGTTTCAAATGGCATGTAAAACTTTTATAGCCAAACAGCGTTCTAGGCAGGAAATTATATTCTCAGTAAGATCGTATTCTCAAAGCACAAGTTCCTTACTTTAAAAAAGGACTAAAACATTGAGTAAAAAGGTCACACAGGAAAACCAATTGGTTAAAAACACAAAAGGAAAAATCTAACAAAACTAGAATTTCCACTGTGTGATACCTTAAACCTTTTGAATCAGAGGCAACGTGGGATATATGTAAATTACCCTTTAAGGATATCAAGTATTTCAGCTAAATGGCATTTCTGAATGTCCGTGACTTTTTTCGTTTATATCTTTTTATGGACAATTTCAGGCCAACAAAGGCAAACCCCTCTAGTTGTCGACATACATGTTTCGGCCTTCTTATGACATCATCAGCACAACATAAGAGAAATGTTTGACTTTTGGAAACATAGGGTCATCGTACCCAACTGATATCCATAAACCTAAGGGTGTCTACAAAATATCCCAACTAACAAACTAAAACAATGAGTGAAAAGTCACACAGGAAAACCAATTGGTTAAAAACACAAAAAGAAAAATCTAGCAAAGCTAGAATTTCCACTGTGTGAAGCCTTAAACCTCTTGAATCAGAGGCAACATGGGATATATGTAAATTACCCTTCCTCTTATGCTGTGCTAATGATGTCATAAGAAGGCAGAAGCATGCATGTCCACAGCTAGAGGGGTTTGGCTTTATTGGCCTGAAATTGTCCATAAAAAGATATAAAAGAAAAAAGTCATGGACATTCAGAAATGCCATTTAGCTGACACACTTGATATCCTTAAAGGGTAACTTATATATACCCTATGTTGCCTCTGATTCAAGGGGTTGAAGGTATCACACAGTGGAAATTCTAGCTTTGCTAGATCTTTCTTTTTGTGTTGCTTTAAAAAAGGAATCCAGCTGACAGAAATCACCAAAAGACATTGGCAGAATACCTGTTGAGACCTCAAGCTTTTTAGCTAAAGGAAAATCTTCCACTTAACTTGATATGTGGAATATCAAAGTAAAGTTTCCTAGTTTTAAACCTGCAAAGCATTTCACTTTTCATAGCATATGATTTCTTGGATGACTGAACATTTTGCTGCAAAAAGACCAACCAAGAATTGTGTTCAAAATACTAATTTTGTCATTTCGCCTTGCTGGTAGACACTTTTACTAATACATGCCACAGATAAAAATTACCTCTGTTCTTATATGTATTGACACTGATACAGATAAAGTTATATACTGATTTTATTGTTTGGTCAATTGGCAGGAAATAACTACAGAAGCCATCTTCAATACCACCAAAGTATACCTTTATGAATACAAATAAAATGACCTCCCGCACTCATTCCAGGTGTAGAAAAAGTTTATTCCTCCCATGTAAACTGAGGAAACAAAATAGACTTGTCTCACTTAAAACCTCATTAGAAGTATGAAAAACAGAATACTCATCAACACTTTTAGAGACGAAAGAATGCCATGTGATATATGACCATATAAATCAATAGAAAAAGAAAAAATATCACCACCTCCGAATGTAATAAATCTGAAACAAAAACAAAAGTAGCTATTATTAAAGCTGTCTTCATCCAAACTGTATGAAACACTAAAATAAACATATTTTATGCAACCAACATATTAAATAGTAGATATTATGTAATGTGCAATCACATAATAAACTGCCCCTTCACCAACTGATATTGGTCATTAAGGTAAGGAGACATACACCTCAACTGTCCCTATTTTTGAGGGATGCAGATAATTTTGTATCAACATTTTGTTTCATAACTACATGCTGGATAACAGGCATCATGGAAATCGTATACATCCAACTAAAGTCGAGCAAGAGAGCTTCTCAAATGGGTTAGATGCTACAAGTCAGTTTTATATTGGGATCCAGCCCCAGGCCAACATCTACATATAGCATGCTTCTGTCCCTTTCAAAACTTGAAGAGTCAAACATATCAAACCATTTGGTAGAATGAGCTTGTGTGCAAAGTTCATTTAAAAGTGAATGCAATCAAATAAATGATGACCAGAAAACACTACCCAGTTTCTATTTCTTTTTATTTTTACTTCAGTACGCCTTTTACCATCAAGTTTCCTTTTCCCTGCCTAACAATCCCATATGCCTTTCAGTCTGAGGGTTCAACATAGGCATTATTTAAATGTTTCTGGCAGAAAAGGTGTGGGACAAGCATCAGGAGTGTTGTCATCATCTGCAGGGCCTGGAGATTTTCATGGGCTACTTCCCTAACCTAGGATACATTAATAATGCCAAAAAGCCAAAATGCCAAATGTCATCATTCTGAACAGAAAACATTGAAAATGAAAATGCCAATGTGACTGCTGCACAGCAGGAGGTGTAGAGGTTTCAGCCATAAAGGGGTGTGTAGTATGCCATCTAACCCTCCCCACAGTCTGAAGGCCACCAACCTCAGGTTCCATCCTCCGCTAGAACTCCAATTGAGAGATGTCATTATTCACCCTCACTCCCAGGAGAGAAACAACTTCTTCAGGCTCCTAAACCATGAACTGAATTCAGGTTTCCTAAGTCACACTGGGGACTTTTTCCTTCTACACTATTGGACCAACACCCAAAAGGTGATTCCTGCTGACACATAAAAATCATTACTTCTTTCCCATTTGAATGACTATTAGGTACCTAATTTCTTTAACTAACAAGAGCATGAACCAAGCATGACCCAGTCTTTGTGTGGATCTCAGCCTTTTATGAATGGGACATCTGAAATGGATTGCTTAAGCCCTCCCTTTATTTGGTCACCTTTCTCTCCTACACAATTACGATGGCCACTACCCCTTGTTTTCACTACATATGTTCACAAGAGTGACTGTGCATATGAAATTGTGTCTTTGTTGTCTTCCACCTGTAACATTGTTACATCCCTACATCCTCCTCAACATGTGATAATGTAATCAATAATGTATAGCCAGCCTGACATCCTCAGTAAACAATATTACATTGTTATATAAACCAGAAATATAAATAGCAAAGTCCTACCAAAGGAATAAATGCAGCTTCTGAAGAAAAAAACACTCAACCAATGGCAAAAATGACGATCCAAAACAGCAGATACTGCAAACCAAACCCAGAAGGTAGCATAAAAAACATTTGACACAAAATACTAAAATCACTTCATTTAAAAAAAAAAAATGAACATCCAATAAAAATGCAGTTTCAATAATACAATCAATATATGAACTTAAGCATTTAAAGCTACAGCATATAAAAATAGACCTAACATAAAATGCATATAGAAATATATATATAAAATTATCTAGACTAATAGTGCTTATAAAGCAAGTGCATGCATACAAAAAGTAAAGAATATATAGAATATAAAATATATATATACTTAATATGTATGATAACAGAATAGTACAAATACGACTCTGTCATTGTCCATGTTGGTGTGAATGACCTGAGACATACCTCCCTGGACTACATGAAAAGGGACATAGAAGAGCTTTCTGATTATGTAATCAAGGCAGGTATGACCCTAGCCCTGAGTAGCATCTTACCCTCACCAAGAATGATACCTCAGTACAAGGAAAAAATGATAAATTTCAACAATTGGCTAAGTTTTTGGTGTCATTCAAAGGGGATCCAGTACCTGTCTGCCTGGGATGACATGCTCGACAAGCCTCGATGCTTCACCAGAAATGGCTTGCACCTGTCACCCCTGGGATTCAGGATACTGGCAAAGGCTCTTGCCACCCCCGTAGTGCCTTTTTTAGGCAAGGCTCAAAAAACAAATCCGCAACTGTAACAAGTACTAGCGACAAAAAACTGAGGGTCATGCTGCTCAATGCTAAGAGTTTAAACCTCAAAATGCACTCTCTTGAAGCACTCCTCAATATGGAGAACATCGACATTTGTGCAGTAGCAGAGAACTGGTTCAAGGCTCAAGAGAGGATCCCAGCGATTCCAGGCTACAACTCATACCATACATTTCAGCTGCAATATCCGGAACGAAATACAAAGGGAGGAGGCGTATCCTTATTCATCAAGGAGAACCACACCTCCAGACTGGTTGCAAAGTATGATGCCTCGAAGATCATCTAAGTGCAACTGACAATGGGCAAAACTGCAATCCAAATTGTAGCTTGCTAAAGATCGCCATCCCTGCCCCAAGACACTCACTTCTCGTTCCTCGAGGTAGTGGAAAACATGAGGGTCCAACCGAACACCCTTATACTAGGTAATTTCAATTACCCAAACATCAACTGGGAAAACTATGGAAGTACTAATACCTTTGCTCAGCAATTCCTGAAATACATAAACTCAAATGCCCTGGACCACCTTATAAATACCCCCAGAAGGGGTAACAATATAATGGATCTGGTCATCACCAACATGGGGGACAAATGCTCCACGCCTGTGGTAAATTCCTTATTGGTCAGATCAGACCATAAACTTATCACCCTAGATATCCACATACCATCCTTACCCCCCCCCCCCCAAGGAAACCACTGTGAAAAACTTCTCCAAAGTGGACTTTATACTACTCAAGACAGAGGTGGCAAACTTTGTTACTCCCACGCAAAATGTCAGTATGATTGAATCTGCTATATCCTACACAAAAGCACTCTGCAAGCACCTACATGAGTGCATGGGCCATGCTATCCCAAACAAGACCAAGACCCACTCCTCCAAAAAGAGGAAACCAGTCTGGTGGACCCCAACCATAAATAGGCTCTATAATAGAAGGAAGAAATTATTACAAAAAAGGGTAAAAACCCAGGAATGGAAGGGCTCCTGACCAACCTTAGCAAAAAGCTAAGAACCCTCATAAAAACCTCTAAGGCAAGCTTTGAAAGAAAAATCGCAGTAGACACCAAAGACAACCACAAAGCATTTTTTAGCTATGTCAAAAACCTAAATAGCAACTCTCAGATCTGCTCTGAGCTACAGCATACCGACTCAAAATTCACGGAACCAACTGACATCGCCAATATATTGGCAGATAGGTTCAGTGCAAACGTTACCCCACCCTCACCCCCTAAAGGGCCCATATCCATACCAGAAGATTGTGATGCCCCTAAAATCACAGTCACCCAGGTGAAAACAGCACTCTCCAAAGAAAGAAACACAGCATCCATGGGACCAGATGGCATCCAAGGCTGCGTATTACATGAACTCCAAAACGAATGAATCCCTCACCTTAATAGTATGTTCAGCCTCAGCCTCAGCCTCACCTCAGGCTATGTGCTCACAGAGCGGCGCATGGCAACAGTTATCCCACTCCACAATGGAGGTGCCACCACTGACCCAGAGAACTACCGCCCCATCAGCCTGATGAGCCTTGTTTGCAAGGCCATGGAGTACATCATCATGGAACTCATAAACAATGACATTGGGAACCTACAAACCCTAGATCCCACCCAGTTTGGGTTCGTAAAGGGAAGGTCATGTCTCCAAAATCTGGTTGACTTTTTTGAAATGGTCACTAAAGCAATAGATGAGGGAAAGGTGGTTCACACAGCATACCTTGATCTTGCAAAGGCCTTCAATACCATTCCCCACTCGGAAATTATAGACAAACTCACCAACCTAAATATAAACCCCTATGTTACAAGATGGGTACAGTGAGAATAGGAAACACTAGATCCGACTCCAAACCTGTGACTAGTGGAGTACCACAGGGCTCAGTCTTGAGACACCTCCTGTTTGATATCTACTTCTCTGAGGAACAAGCAAACACGGACGGACTATGGCTAACAAAGTTCACAGATGACTGCAAACTGGGTGCCATAATTGAGACTCCTACTGACATAGATATTGTTCAAAAGGGTCTCATGGATACAGATACATGGTACCAAAATCATGGCCTCAAGCTAAATGCCAAAAAGTGCATTGTCATCCCTTTTGGGAAAAAACAAGTACCCATGAACTACAACATAGGTGGCAGCCCACTTATCACAGAGAGTGTGATAAGAGACCTAGGGATTCAGGTAGATAGTAACCTCTTCTTCGACAACCACATCGCTAAAGTGGTTAGAAAATCCTTCTACATGGCCCACCTTATCACAAAGGGGTTTACATCTACGAATAAGGAAGTTATTCCCTCTACTCATCTCTCATTAGACCCATTATTGAATATAATGCCCCATTCGGGATGTACCTTACAAGACATCTGCAACAACTGGAGAGGCCTCAAAAGTACCTTTATTTTTATTTATTTATTTATTTATTTTATTACCTCACAAATAGGATAACGGGCCTTAAACACATGCCCTATGCCATGAGGCTAAAAAAACTCAAACTGTACTCGGTAACGTACCGGCCACTCATAGGTGATCTCTGCCTGACATACAAGGCTATGTCTAACCCTGAATTTCTAGAAATGCTCCATCTAAGCTAAACCCAATCCACCAGAGCTACACACTCAAGGGACATAAACCTGACATCAACAATAAACAGGACTTGTTGGAGGGACAGATTCATGTCCCAGAAACTCCCCTTGCTCTGGAATAAGGTCCCCAAATATGTGAGGCAGAGCTCCTCATTAGCACTCTTCAAGAGGAATCTTGATGAGTGGATGGGAAACAGGAAATTCACCCCGGGAATCAGTTCTGTGGCCCTGCTCGACAGAGGCGCAGGTAACTAAACCACGTGGGAGGGAGGCGAAAGCAGAAACATTTTGGCTAGGCTTAATTATTCCCTAGGGCCGATAGCCTAGTACCTACCTATGAACCTATGAACCTATGAACATATATTTCTATATATATTAATGTATATGCATATATTCAATAGAATACCTTACTTATCTAAAAATGCAATTCTTTAAAACAGATTTAATACAGATCCTGTCATTTAAGCCCTTACCTGAGTTACCCCTCATTCTTATAATCCGTTTTAGTTCCAGATTTTCAACTCTATTTTCTATATCTCAACCCCGGACATCTTCATATATTACTTGTAAGACCTTAAACTTAAATGTATGGTCCATGCCACATGTAGATACATGTTTAGCTAGAACATTACTATAGGTTAAATTCTAAACATTATAATATGTTCACAGATCCTATCTCTTAACCTAGGTTTGTCTTTCCAATATAAAAACTTTGACAGACCTGACATATTGCTAAATAAACTATATGCTTGGTGTCACAGTTGGCTGTAGCTTGTATTCTTATAACTCGCCCTGTATCAGGGTGCATAAAGACATCTGTAGAATCTATGTACTTACACCAATTACATTTGTTGCAGGGGAATGTACCCAGCTGACCCCTAGGCCTAATATTATGTAGTATAATTGGTGGATAACAAAGCATCCACTTTAAATTCTTTTTATTCTTATAATTACCTCATATGTGAAAACCTGTTACACCTTTAATATATGGGATACATAAGATTCACAAGGACACATAAGCCACCCCTGAGACCTATAGTGCCTGGTAGGGGATGGTGAACAGAAAATATTTCAATATTTGTTGAAAAACATTTTAGAAGCATACTTAATAAGAATCCATACATGTTGAAAGACACAAAGAATTTTTTAATGATTTGTATGCTTTTTCAGAACATAATACATGTGGCACTTATATTTTAGTGACATTGGATGTGTAGTACCTTTTTACCTGTATACCAAATGAGGTAGGCATTGAGTTTCTAAAACAGTATTTATTGCATAACAGCGAGTTTACTGATACTTTTATAGAATTAATTTGTCTTTTTATGGAAATAATTCTCGAGAATAATGTTTTCATTTTCAATGGGCAGTTACACTGGCAACAGAGAGGCGTAGCTATGGGCACTTCCAGTGCCAATAGCTACGCCAATATTGTCATGGCACATTGAGAGAATAATTTCATTGTTAATGCATTTAAGCAGGTCATCTTTTATCGCATGTTCGTAGACGACCTTTTTTTGTTGTGGGATGAGGATGAAAATACCCTTTTGAAATTCCATGAATATATGGATTCTACTACCCCTTTTCTCAAATTTACATTGAATTATTCCAGGGATTTAATACATTTTCTGGACGTGGCAGTTTTTAAGACTACTGAGTAAACTTTGTTCACTAAAACATATCGGAAGGACTGCCATTGGAACAATTACCTTCACAGGCAGAGCACGCACCCCCCCCCCACATATCCATTGTAATATTGCTAGTAACCAAGGTTTACGAGCATTTAGATCGAATGTTAATGATTCAGATTTTGTCAGAGAAATTGATCTTTTACATGACATGTTTGAACAGAGAGAATACAGTACACACTAACATGAGTGCATGGATTGTGCTATCCCAAACAGAACCAAGATGCTATCCTCCAAAAAAAGGAAGCCAGTCTGGTGGTCCCCTGTCATAAACAAACTGTACAACTGAAGGAAGAAACTGTTGTAAAAGAGAGTAAAATCCCATGAGTGGAGGAGCTCCCTGGTCAGCCACAGTAAGAAGCTGAGATCCCTTATAAGATCCTCCAAAGCTAGCTATGAAAACAAAATCACCATTAATTCTAAGGACAACCACAAAGCATTCTATAACTATGTCAAGAATCTCGATGGCAACACCCAGATCTGCTCTGAGTTACAGCACAAAGGCATGAAAATTACAGAACCAACTGATATTGCCAACATCCTGGCAGATAGGTTCAGTGCTAACTTTACCCCCCCCCCAAAAGGCCCATATCTATACAGGAAGAATGCAGAGTCCCTGTAATGACAACTACGCAGGTAAAAGCTGCACTCTCTAAAGCCAAAAACACAGCATCCATCAACAACATCCCAGGCTGCATTTTACACGAACTTCAGAACGAACTGGCTCCCCACTTAAGCACCATGTTCAATAATAGCCTCGCATTAGGCTTTGTGCCCACTGCATGGTGCACAGCAACAGTTATCACACTCCACAAAGGGGGAGCCACCACTGATCCCGGGAACTATAGACCTATTAGCTTGACGAGCCTGGTCTGCAAGGCCATGGAATGTATCATCGTGGAACTCATAAACAAAGACATTGGTAACCTCCAAACTCTGGAGCCCACCCAGTTCCGGTTTGTGAAAGGCAGATCGTGCCTCCTGAACCTGATCTACTTCTTTGAGGCAGTCACCAAAGCCGTAGATGAGGGTAAGGTGGTTTACACAGCCTATCTTGACCTTGTCAAGGCTTTCAAAGCCATCCCCCATTCTGAAATTATAGCTAAACTCACTAAACTAGGCATAAATCCCTACATCACAAGATGGGTTGCCAACTGGTTCACTGACAAAACCCACACTGTAAAAGTGGTAGACTCCAAATCTGACCTCAAAGCAGTGACAAGTGGAGTACCACAGGGTTCTGTCCTGGGACCTCTCCTGTTTGGTATCTACTTCTCTGAAGTACAGGCTTACACAGAAGGCCTCTGGCTAATGAAGTTCACAGATGACTGCAACTAGGAGCCATAGTAAAGTCCCCAAATGATGTGGACATCCTACAGAAGGGCCTCACTGAGACAGATGCCTGGTGTCAGAGCCATGGCCTCAAGCTCAATTCCAAAAAGTGCAATGTCATCCCCTTTGGTAAAAACTCTGTACCCATGAACTACCACATAGGCAGCAATCTACTTAACACTGAATGTGTGATCAGAGACCTTGGGACCCAGGTGGACAGTAGTCTCTCCTTTGATAGTCACATCGCCACAGTAGTCAGAAAGTCCTTCTACATGGCACACCTCATCATAAAAGGGTTCTCATCCAGGAAAAAAGAGGTAATTGTTCCCCTCTACTCGACACTCAGACCCATTATAGAGTACAACGCCCCTTTTGGAATGTACCTCACAAGACATCTGCAGCAGCTGGAAAGGCCACAAAAGTACCTCACAAAGAGGATTACTGGCCTCAAACAAATGCCCTACACTGACCACCTCAAAAAACTCCAGCTTTACTCCGTAGCATATCACCTACACTGAGGTGATCTCTGCCTCACATATAAAGCTATGTCAAACCCAGAGCTGTTGGACATGCTGCCCTTAAAGAAATCCCAATCCCTCCAAGCTACATGTTCTAGGAACCTAAACCTTGTCACCACAATAAACAGAACATGCTGGAGGGACATATTCCTGGCCCAGAGACTTCCCATACTCTGGAATAGGCTACCCATCTATGTCAAGCAATGTTCTTCATTAGCACCCTTCACGAAAAATCTTGATGAGTGGATGGGAAATAGGAACTACACCCTGAGGATCACTTCTGTGTCTCTGCTCGACAGTGGCACAGGAAAATAACTTTCTTGGGTGGCGTAAGCCAGGGAATCTTGTTGGCTAGGCTTACGTAGGCCCTTGGGCTGATCGCCTAGTACCAACCTATGAACCTATGAACTATATAGAATTAGCGATGCACAGTACATTTCCTAAACGCAAAAAAGGGGGTAAACCTTATTACTCAGCAGGCCCTTGGCCTACCAAGCAAGATAAAAAGAGAAGGGGTGAATATTTAAGAATGCCTATTACATACTCTAATAACATACATCATATTGAGGAAGTTATAATGAGAAATTGGCTGATAGTGGCTGTTGATAAGGAGGTGGCCTCAACAGTAGGAAGTAAGCCCAGGTTTACATATAAGAATAAAAAGAATTTAAAACGGATGCTTTGTTATCCGCCAACTATACAACATAATATTAGGCCTAGGGCTCAGCCGGGTGCATTCCCCTGCAACAAATGTAATTGGTGTAAGTACATAGATTCTACAGATGTCTTTATGCACCCTGATACAGGGCGAGTTTTAAGAATACAAGCTACAGCCATCTGTGACACCAAACATATAGTTTATTTAGTAATATGTCAGGTCTGTCAAAGTTTTTATATTGGAAAGACAGACCATAGGTTGAGAGATAGGATCCGTAACCATATTTATAACATCAAAAATTTAACCCATAGTAATGCTCTAGCTAAACATGTATTTACATGTGGCTTGGACCATATATTTAAGTTTAAGGTCTTACAAGTAATTTATGAAGTTGTCCGGGGTGGAGATATAGAAAATAGAGTTGAAAATTTGAAACTAAAATGGATTATCAGAATGAGAGGTAACTCAGGTAAGCGCTTAAACGACATGATCTGTACTAAACCTGTTTTAAAGAATTGCATTTTTAGATAAGTAAGGTATTCTATTGAATGTATGCATATATATTAATATATATAGAAATATATGTGGACTGTTCTGTTTTTATACATATTAAGTGTATATATATATATATATTTTATATTCTATATATTCTTTACGTTTTGTATGCATGCACTTGCTTTATAAGCACTATTAGTCTAGATAATTTTATATGTATTTTTATGTGCATTTTATTTTAGGTCTATTTTTATATGCTGTAGCTTTAAATGCCTGAGTTCATATATTAACTGCATTATTGAAACTGCATTTTTATTGGATGTTCATTTTTTTTCAAAAGTGAAGTGCTGTTATTATTCTGTGTCTGATGAAGTGGCTTGGATTGCCGTGACAGCGCTAACACATTAAAAGTTTTTTATGCTCCCTTCTGACTTTGGTTTGCAGGATCTGCTGTTTTGAATCATAGATATTACATTGTTGTTGTAAAACATAGATTATGATCACTTTTTTCACTTTCCTTGTAAAAGGAAAAGGAGACTTCTCAAAGTAAAATGGTGCACATATTGTCTGCAGTGTCAAGCTGTTGGCTTGTATTCAGTTGCTTACAGATTACACAGAACAGTGATTCACTTTGCCTGTAAGAACATGAAGAAATGTAACTTTGTTTCAGTTGCTCACTTCCAGCTAGCAAAGCACAAGTTGAAACAATGTAAGTAAAATGAAGGTGATGTTTTGGGGGCAGGTTTGCTGCTGAACATATACCCAAACTGTGAAATAGCCTTATTACACTTTGTCATCTACCAGGTTTGAAATATTTAAAAAATATGCATGTATATTAGGTTGGGTTCTAATTTTCTTCCATTCAATAAGATGGTTGCATATTCAGGGCTTTGGCCCATAGGTTTGTAATTTTATCTTTGACATTATAAGCCTATAACAGTGTTATTTAATTTATCCATGATATCACATCTCATTATTATAATGGTTGTCATTGTGATGCAGAAAGAGACTTGTTTTAAACTCCAACTTTATTAATGAAAATAGCAACTCCAACAACAGTAAGAGACAAATCAATTAATATTCATAAATAAACACATATCAAAGAAACAGCACAAGATATAGAAACTTCCTGCCCAAAAGTGTCTTCCTGCATAAGCATTAAACAATTACATGAAATGCATATGACAATATTCATAGTTGTATGACAAACCACAGGCAGGGCATTGACAATGTAAAGTCGATTAGTTTACCCTAGAATACATCAACCTACTGCAAGAAATCTTACTGTTAAACCTCTGAGTGGGCTGACCATTCTGAAACACAAAGGAGAGAGGGGAAAGTAACTATGTACCAGCATTCAGAGGGGGTAAGATAGGCTAATGAACAATTTGTATCTTGTACACACCATTTGCTCATCATTTTTTGCCTAACTGGAGTTTTCATATGAAATCTCCCTTTTTATTATGTCTTTTAGGATAGCGTATATAAGTCCTGATTATAGGAGGCCTCCTCTCTTCCAGGATTGCATTATTACATTTTGTCCTACCAGCATCAATAGTTGCAACCTTGAGCAATCCTGAAACAAAAGATTTAAATGAGAGAAATACCCAATAAGAAAGAGTGAGGGTGTTATTACAATTTGTTCTAGCCATATAAGACCACAAATTGATTGTGTTTCTCCTGGTAATGTGTGACTTTCCAATGAGCAATAAAATGAAAGTAGAAATTCAAACAAATAAATCCATGTAAGTTAGCAAATTGTTTATTCCAAACGAGTAAGCGCTTTCGCCAAAGGCTTCTTCAGACTCTTTACACAAACTAAAACTTTGAACATCACTTTTAAAACCAACAAAAGCTTGTGATAGGATCTCTATAATCACATGTTTCCTTCATTTAAAAATACAGTAACCCATTAAACTCAGTTCCATGAATGTTACCTTGTTCAGCTAAGAAAAATACTGGTATATTAAAAGTAAGAACTGAATAGTTCAAAATAAACGTACATAAAAACATACATAAAAAAACATACATAAAAATGCATCGGTGCCCAAACATACATTATATTATATTAAACAATTGAGTATATCTCAGAGCCTTGTCATATTTACTTATCATCTCATGGTGCTTTAGGAAAATCTCGTACTGAACTTTCAGGCAGTATATATCAAAAGCCATTTCAGACTTGGTTAGTATAACCCAAACTGCTTGTAATGCACATATTTACAAAGTGTGACTTTAGATATTTCCGTGTTTTACTGGAAGTTCATACTATCAGAGTAGACTAAAACAGTCAACAATTACAGGTGGTTAAAACTTGTATCACATTAGTTAGGCTATTCTCGTATAAATCAAAGTTAAAACAGTTTTCAAAATTACTTATTTTCTGCAGACTCTGAACGCTTTTAAAATCACAGCACAACAAAGTATTCCTTGCGTATGTGCCTGGTTAATTCTTGAATGCAAAACAAAGAGCGCTACTGTGCATTACGTACCATAAGCGTTCATAAAATAAACATTGTGTCTATTTAAAAGCCGATTAGGCTTACAACGCATAAGTACATGACGAGCTTTTCAATAGCTGTCCATTAGTTCATGCCTTAGTCTCTTCAATCTCCGTTAATAAACAGGGACATTTGACATTTCAGGATGTGAACGTAACTTACAAAAATGTGGGTGGAAGAATGCTTCAACAATAAACGAAGCAACAAAACGTCTATATGGAAACAGAGCAATATCTTAATAATTAACTTGACTCTCGTACAGATCCACAATGGTGGAAATAAGCACACTGACTTAAGCAACCATTAATTGCACTTTATAATTGTTACATCCTTGATACCCAAATTTAAAATATAGACGTTTTGTTGTTTCGTTTATTGTTGAAGCATTCTTCCACCCACATTTTTGTAAGTTACGTTCACATCCTGAAATGTCAAATGTCCCCGTTTATTAACGGAGATTGAAGAGACTAAGGCATGAACTAATGGACAGCTATTGAAAAGCTCGTCATGTACTTATGCCTGTTGTAAGCCTAATCGGCTTTTTTTAAATAGACACAATGTTTATTTTTATGAACGCTATGGTACGTAAGTACGCACAGTAGCGTTCTTTGTTTTGCATTCAAGAATTAACCAGGCACATACGCAAGGAATACTTTGTTGTGCTGTGATTTTTAAAAGCGTTCAGAGTCTGCAGAAAATAAGTAATTTTGAAAACTGTTTTAACTTTTGATTTATACGAGAATAGCCTAACTAATGTGATACAAGTTTTAACCACCTGTAATTGTTGACTGTTTTACAGTCTACTCTGGATAGTATGAACTTCCAGTAAAACACGGAAATATCTGAAGTCACACTTTGTAAATATGTGCATTACAAGCAGTTTGGGTTATACTAACCAAGTCTGAAATGGCTTTTGATATATACTGCCTGAAAGTTCAGTACAGATTTTCCTAAAGCACCATGAGATGATAAGTAAATATGACAAGGCTCTGAGATATACTCAATTGTTTAATATAATATAATGTATGTTTGGGCACCGATGCATTTTATGTATGTTTTTTATGTATGTTTTTATGTCGTTATTTTGAACTATTCAGTTCTTACTTTTAATATACCAGTATTTTTCTTAGCTGAACAAGGTAACATTCATGGAACTGAGTTTAATGGGTTACTGTATTTTTAAATGAAGGAAACATGTGATTATAGAGATCCTATCACAAGCTTTTGTTGGTTTTAAAAGTGCTGTTCAAAGTTTTAGTTTGTGTAAAGAGTCTGAAGAAGCCTTTGGCGAAAGCTACTGCTTGGAATAAACAATTTGCTAACTTACATGGATTTATTTGTTTGAATTTCTACTTTCATTTTATTGCTCATTGGAAAGTCACGCATCTTTTTGGACTGAGTTTTACTAGTGTTTTAGCGTGAGTATCCTACCTCAACTAACAGCAGCTCTGAGTTTTGGATTTGTGCATCTCCTGGTAATGTATTTAGCTCTAAGCCTTCCCAAATTATATAGACTGAATGTCCAAGTTCATAAATTACATCTCCAGCAAAGGGGGCAGGTCACAGGGAACATCACCCTCAACTTGTGTGGGGTATAAAAGAATCTGAACAAACATTACCATCTACAGAATCTGAATCTACAAGATCTAGGTGTGTGACTGGGTAAAAGAAATAATTTTGTCCACATCAGTGTTGATGTCTAGATTCAGATGCCCTGATCAGCTTAATCTATATTTGTGAAAGATGTGTAGCCTAGTAGCTAATAAACAAATGTACATCTTGGAGACAGCATCTTTTATAGGATGAGAGCCATTTCCCATTGTGTCTAGCACATGACCTAATTTGCCCCCCAACTCACAAAATTCTACTAAAGAGTGAATGTATCTTGTTGAGCAGGGCTGTATCCCTGTCTAGATACCAGAACCTATCTTTGAGTACATTCAGTGATATCTCACCACCTCAATCAACTGACCCCAATATTAACCACCTACATTTCTTCTTAAAAGTGAGTTCAGTTCCATGTTGAAGGAATTCCAAACATCATACTGACAAATGAAAAAGTAGTCCACTAGCCAGTCTGGAGAATTCTGAACTTTTAAAATCCTTCAATGTTGATTTATATAGATTGTCTATCACTTACCTGTAGTGTTTAACTAAGCAGGTTTTACTTAACATCATAAATCTAAAGAGCCCTAAGTGGGTATCTATTTGATCTGCTAGAATGTTCTTTCATGTTGATGACTTCCTGGTTGAGATTTAAATGACTGAATTGTTGATTCATTTTTATGTTAGGATATGAAGAAGCACTATTGCAAAAGCGCTTATCCTGTTGTTATAATAAACAAGAGTTCTGTTTTTACACTCAGTTCGATATTTTTATGCCTGATGTCTAGATAAGTCAGGGAATCAGAGTCAGTAACGAATGAAAGTTCTGCTTTCATCCTGAAAGCAAATTTCATACCGAAAATACAATATTGTTCCTCATGCCATTCTGAAAAGGTTTTACTATTTATGTTCATGATAAACAGTGAAACTATGGGAAAAAGATCATTTTTAAGATTTTAGGCATAAACAGTGAATACCAAAATCATAATTCTTAACTTGATTTGATAGGCACAGTGTTCTCAGTTTTGTCATTTTTCTCTCTGATTATCTTTTGTGAATGACTTTAAGGCATTTCATGCATCTAAATAAATGTTTATATTCATATCATAAAGGTGAATTCAAGTTTGAATATGTTGCAAAGATAAAGTTATAAATATGCTTTGAAATGTGGAGTAAATATTCAAAACTATCAGTGTGACACTAAATTTATCCTTAAGAAAAAGAGATTTTAAACAAAGTATGATTTCAATATTTTAGTTATGATCTTTAAGTGCTGTGTCTAGATACAACCACCATTTTATCCTATTTATGCTAAATGTTATTGGCAGATAAAAAAGGATGTTTGTCCTTCATAAGTCACATTCTGATGCAGACATGTTCCTGATGTATGATGTGTAAGATCATAAAGAAGGGTCGACTATGTATAACCACATCTCATTTAATTTGCATGAGATTATTCAAACTCAAATCATCTAAAATCCCGGGAGGTTGGCAGACAAAACAGTAATGCACCTAATGCTGAAAAATGCAAGAAATATTCCAACCCCTGCATTCCTTAATATGGGGCAATTACCTACACCACAAACCATATACATTCCAACTTTGAGACTGCACAAACTCAGAAAAGAAGGAGACAATGAGGAAAATGCAGGACCCACATTCTCACGTTCTCATGTTCTCATGTTCTCACGTTCTCATGTTCTCATGTTCTCACGTTCTCATGTTCTCATGTTCTCATGTTCTCACATTCTGACTTTCTCATGTTCTCACATTCTCACGTTCTCATGTTCTCATGTTCTCATGTTATCACGTTCTCACATTCTCATGTTCTCATGTTCTCACCTTCTCACGTTCTCATGTACTCATGTTCTCACATTCTCACGTTCTCATGTTCTCATGTTCTCACATTCTCACATTCTCATGTTCCCATGTTCTCACATTCTCACGTTCTCACATTCTCATGTTCTCAAGTTCTCACATTCTCACATTCTCATGTTCTCACGTTCTTATGTTCTCATGTTCTCATGTTCTCACGTTCTCACATTCTCATGTTCTCACATTCTCATATTCTCATGATGTTCTCACTTTCTTTCTGATGTTCTCACATTCTAACATTCTGACGTTCATATTTTCTCACTCTTCTCCAAGTCTTGATGCTGTAACAGGCCACTTACCATCTTTTAATTTCAATGTTCTGATCATTCGTCACCTACAGTGGATATAAAAAGTGTACACACCCCTGTTAAAATGCCAGGCTTTTGTGATATAAAAAAAATAAGACCACAATAAATCATTTCAAAACTTTTCCCACCTTTAACATGACCTATAACCTGTACAATTCAACTGAAAAACAAATCTGTTAGGGGAAAAAAAATAAAAAATAAAAAAGCGTACAATAAGCTGGCTGGATAAGTTTGCACACCCTTAAATTAATACTAAGCTGAAGCACCTATTAATTTAATTACAGCATTCAGTGTTCTTGGGTAGGAGTCTATCAGCATGGCACATCTTGACTTGTCAATATTTGCCCACTCTACCTTGCAAAAGCGCTCCAAATCTGTCAGTTTGCGAGAGCATCTCTTGTGCACAGCCCTCTTCAGGTCACCCCACAGATTTTCTATTGGATTTAGGTCTGGGCTCTGGCTGGGCCACTCCAAAACTTAAATTTTCTTCTGGTGAAGCCATTTTTTGTTGATTTGGATGTATGCTTAGGGTCATTGTCGTGTTGAAAGGTAAAATTCCTCTTCATCTTCAGCTTTCTAGCAGATGCCTGAAGGTTTTGGGCCAAAATTATCTGGTATTTGGAACTGTTCATAATTCCCTCCACCTTAACTAAAGCTCTAGTTCCAGCTGAAGAAAAGCAACCCCCAAAGCATGATACTGCCACCACCATGCTTTACCATGGGGATGGTGTTCTTTTGGTGATGTGAAGTGCTGTTTTTGCGGCAAACGTATCTTTTAGAATTGTGGCCAAAAAGTTCAACCTTGGTTTCATCAGACCATAACACAATTTCATACATGCTTTTGGGAAACTTGATGTATTGTTTTGCAATTTTAGCCAGGCCTGGATATTTTTCTGTGTAGGAAAAGACTTCTGTCTTGCAACCCTACCCCATAGTCCAGACATATAGAGAATACGGGAGATTGTTGTCATATGTAGTACACAATCAGTACTTTCTAGAAATTCCTGAAACTCCTTCTGTGTTGCTGTAGGTCTCTTGGCAGCCTCCCTGACTAGTTTTTGTCTTGTCTTTACATTAATTTTGGAGGGAGTCCAGTTTTTTGCAATGTTACTGTTGTCCCATATTTTCTCTACTTTTTGATGACTGTCTTCACTGTGTTCCATGGTATATCCAATGCTGTGGAAATGTTTTTGTACCCTTCTCCTGACTGATACCTTTCAGCAATGAGATCCCTTTGATCCTTTATAATCGCTCTGCGAACCATGGCTTTTGGTGTAGCAGAGTCTCAAACTGATGGCAGGTGTGCACCCAAGAAGACCGAATGCTGTAATTAAAACGAAAGTTGCTTCAACAAAGTATTAGTTTATGGGTGAGTACACTTATGCAACCAGCTTATTTTAAGTTTTTTTTTTTATTTTTGTATATTTTTTACCCTAACAAATTTGTTTGCTTTTCAATTGAATTGTACAGGTTATAGGTCACATTAAAGGTGAGAAAAGTTTTGAAGTTATTTATTGTGGCCTCGTTTTTTTATATCACAAAAACCTGGCATTTTAACAGGGGTGTGTATACTTTTTATATCCCTGTAGGTAATGGCAAACATTAGGGCTCCCCATACAGGAATATGCTGAAATGCTGCTGCAGAAACATTGAAAGACATCACAATTATGAGACAGTATTCACTTTTGCAAACACATTCTTCCAACACTGCCACAGACTAAACTGATAATCATTATACAGTGCAGCTCTTACTTCATATTATCTCATATTATCTCATAACCATGGCAAAAGACAATTGTCTTTTCCAAGCAACATTTAATATTTGTTTAGTGAACTCATCTTCCATTCAAGGCATGCATATTTTTCTAAGTTTTCTAAGTTTGTCAGCTAACAATCTTTATCTGAATAGTACACTAGAATTATATGCTGAAACTATTGAAACGCAGCAAGTTTGGGGCACATATTTAATTCCGACAGACCAATGCCAGCATTAGAAGCTTGGTATTTTAACAGACCATATCTCCTACCTTATGTCAAGGATGTAAAAAGACACAGCCATTAGTCAAAATTTGTTTTTACACTCTTTCTAAATAGCATAACAATTCAGACAATATGATCAGTATTAATGCATATTATTATGTTTTCTCTTACAAAAGGTAAATTTTGCATCACATTCTGTGTCAATGCACTTTCTGGAATATCAACGGTAATTTTCAACAAATATGTTACTAAAATAGGCTCATGAAATTACAGTTCCCGGGAGATGGAGATGAAACTTTTTTGTGCTATGGTACTAATTCTTAATATACACAAAAAGACTAAGCTAGAAGGTGCTCACTGAGGGAAGGCGGCAGTGGATTCAGAGATATGCAAACAAAGTTGGGACACTGGTAATGGGGAGAAATGGACAACAAACAAAAGAAAAGTACAACACACAAGGGGGGAGAGGGGAGCATGGGGTACAACACACAAGGGAGGAGAGGGGAGCATGGGGTACAACACACAAGGGAGGAGAGGGGAGCATGGGGTACAACACACAAGGGAGGAGAGGGGAGCATGGGGTACAACACACAAGGGAGGAGAGGGGAGCATGGGGGTGGAGGTTTCACTGGGGAATGGCCTTCTATACTGCACTGCTATGTAATACCTAGAAGGTACACCCTCCCCACTGGGTCCTGCCTGAAGTGGTGATGGCAGATGCAGACAGTGATGCAACTCTATCAGCCATGTGAAGAGGCTTTATAGGCAGCCAATGAAGGCTTCAAGTCACTAGTCTAATATAGCTCCACTACCTCCACAAACTCCCTGCACATGGATAAATTCCTGCCACTGGCAGTGCCACGACACTCCCACCTGGTAAAGCTTCACCAGCCTCAGGAGAGGTGGTCACTTGGCCATCCCTCACTGCAGTCACTGGGGAGGCAGCCTATGATGCTAGTTGGCAAGATGCACTGGAGGGCTGGGCCAGCTAGGTGACTGTAGACATTGGTCACACCACTGACAGTGTCATGGCAGCTTCTATATAAAATAGGAAAATAAACAAAATAGCAAAGAAAAATCATTTCAAAAGAAAGGATAATGAAAAAAGAAATTATGGGATAAAAATATTTCATAACATAAATATTAATAATATATGAAACAGATTTAATGAATGATATCATGCAACTATATCAGTACAGCTGTATAACACTACAGTGTTAAAGCTGCATGAGTGTGTAATGTTAATGCCACTATGCTAGGCTGTGCTACCTGAAGGGGGTGGGCACATGTAGCAATCCTTCTGGGGGTAGTTGTGGCTGTAAAACATGGGAAGGAATAATGAAAAACTGTAAAACTGCCTTCCAGTTTACAGCCTACTACAGAACCCCCTCCCAAACCCAGAAACCCCACTCGGCCTTCCTGAGAACACTGGAAAATATGAAGGTCTCTCCAAATACCATTATATTGGGTGACTTCAACTACCCAAACATAGACTTGGAGCATTACTCTAGCTCCAACACCCTAGCCCAAAGGTTCCTAGAATTTATAAACTTAAATGCTATGGAACAACTTGTTACCACTCCCACCAGAGGGGAAAACATACTGGACCTTATCATCACCAACATGGGGACTCTATGCTCCAGACCAGAAGTGTATCCCTCATTGGTAAGATCAGACCATAAATTAATCTCAGTGGATATTCACATCCTGACCCCACCCTCTGCCCAGAAAACCACAGTGAAAAACTTCTCTAAAGCGAATTTCACACTCCTCAAAACCGAGGTGGAATCCTTCAAAGCCCCCAGGCCTGTGGAAAATATGGCCCAGTCCGCAGAATCCTTTATAAATGCATTCTATGAAAACCTTCAGAAATGCATGGATCATGCAATCCCAAATAAAACCAAGATCCAATCCTCCAAAGGCAGACATCCTGTCTGGTGGACCCCAGCCATAAACAAACTATACAATAGAAGGAGGAAGCTACTACATGAAGGAGCAAAATCCCAAAAAGGGAAGGCATCTCTGATCAGTATTAGCAAAAAACTACAGGCACTCATAAAATCGTCTAAGGCCAGCTTCGAGAGAAAAATTGCACAGGACACTAAGGATAATCACAAGGCTTTCTTTAGTTATGTTAGGAACCTGGGTGGGAATTCCCAGATATGCTCAGAATTAGTCCAAAATGACAAAAAATACACCGAACCCACAGACATTGCCAACATCCTAGCTGACAGGTTCAGCGCAAACTCCCCCCCCCCACCATAAGGGCAAATATCTATTCCAGCAGAGTGCTGCCCCCCTGACATCTCAGATGCTCAGGTAAGAGCCGCCCTCTCCAAAGCAAAAAACACAGCATCAATGGGACCAGAGGGTGTCTCAGGCTGCGCCCTACATGAATTCCAAGAAGAGCTAAACCCAAACATAAAACTACTGTTCAATCTCAGCCTTACTATAGGATATGTACCCAAAGAGTGGTGTACAGCAACAGTGGTCCCTCTCTACAAAGGTGGTGCCTCAACGGATCCTGGAAACTATCACCCCATAAGCCTGACTAGCTTGGTCTGCAACGCTATGGAAAGGATCATCATGGACCTCATAAATAAAGATATTGGGGACCTAAAGACACTGGATCCTACCCAGTTCGGCTTTGTTAAGGGCAGATCCTGCCTCTTAAACCTGGTCAATTTCTTTGAAACAGTCACCAAGGCCATTGACGAGGGGAAGGTGGTCCATACAGCCTACCTGGACCTCGCAAAAGCCTTCAATACAATACCCCACTCGGGCATTATAGATAAGCTCACCAGCTTAAATATAAACCCCTATGTCACTAGATGGGTCGCAAAGTGGCTCAAGGACAGAACCCACATGGTTAGAATTGCTGGAGCCATGTCAGACTCCAAACCAGTTACAAGTGGCGTCCCACAAGGCTCAGTCCTGGGACATCTCTTGTTCGGTATATATTTCTCGCAGGTACAGGCCAACATGGAAGGACTGTGGCTGACCAAGTACACAGATGACTGCAAACTGGGTGCCATAATCAACTCTCCAGCCGACACAAGCATCCCCCAAAAGGGCCTCATAGAAACAGACAACTGGTTTCTCCTCTGATTCAGAAGGCTATTCTCCTGTATGGTATCTGGAGGAGAAAAATATATAAAAAAATACCATTAAGCAATAGCCTTGCAACACATACATTTGCTATGCAGAAGAGTAATTTCTGCAACAATACCATCTTAGGTGTCCTTATTTTGACCTTTTCTGCCCACTGGCTGAGAAGGTCAGGATGGCACCCACACAGCTCTCTACAACAGTGCCAGCACTGCTCACCAGCATGAAGTACTGAAGTGGTATCAGAAAGTGCTCAAGCAGGACTCTGCCAGTTTCCACTTCATACAGGGAACCCTTATATGAGTCCCCATGTAAGCATTTCCTTGTGGTGTCCTATGCAGCAGACAGAGGAAGATCTTAGATTTCTTGTTGAACCACTGAGCTACCCTGCCACACAAAAGTCATGACCAATCATCAAGTCTCATGTCAGAGGAGTATAACTGGAGTCTCATGGTCACACAGGTTGGCTTTTTCAATGTCATGTAACATAGGGTACCTTTGTAGTAAAACCTGTGGCAGGGTGTCCATGAGTGTCAGTGCGGTAGGAGTATCCAGAAGATAGTATTAAAGCTGTGCACTGCATGCGTCATGCCTAACTTCAAGAGCATATTTGATCTTTAATAACTCTATCAGCTGTAAACGTAATATACGTTGCAAAATATTTTCCTTGAGGTTACTGACCCACATATGCATGCTCAATTCACATCGGAGGTACTTCATGTGTATGCATATCACTGAGGGAGCCTCATTGCATGAATAAGCCCACAGACACAGCATGAAGATTGAGTGATTCACTAACATTCACAAGGAAGGCAGTGGCAGTTATTATAACTACTAGAGTGATTCAGTAACCTTCACGAGGTAGGCAGTGGCAGTTATAATTAATAGAGTGATTCAGTAACCTTCATGAGGTAGGCAGTGGCAGTTATTATAACTACTAGAGTGATTCAGTAACCTTCAAGAGGTAGGCAGTGGCAGTTATAACTGCTGGAGCGATTCAGTAACCTTCACGAGGTAGGCAGTGGCAGTTATAATTAATAGAGTGATTCAGTAACCTTCATGAGGTAGGCAGTGGCAGTTATTATAACTACTAGAGTGATTCAGTAACCTTCACGAGGTAGGCAGTGCCAGTTATTATAACTACTACAGTGATTCAGTAACCTTCATGAGGTAGGCAGTGCCAGTTATTATAACTACTACAGTGATTCAGTAACCTTCATGAGGTATGCAGTGCCAGCTATTATAATTACTACAGTGATTCAGTAAACTTCATGAGGTAGGCAGGGACAGCTATTATAACTACTACAGTGATTCAGTAACCTTCATGAGGTAGGCTGTGTCAGCTATTATAACTACTACAGTGATTCAGTAACCTTTATGAGGTAGGCAGTGCCAGCTATTATAACTACTACAGTGATTCAGTAACCTTCATGAGGTAGGCAGTGCCAGCTACTATAACTACTACAGTGATTCAGTAACCTTCATGAGGTAGGCAATGCCAGCTATTATAACTACTAGAGCAATTCAGTAACCTTCATGAGGTAGGCAGTGCCAGCTATTATAACTACTACAGTGATTCAGCAACCTTCACAAGGTTGGCAGTGCCAGTTATTAGAACTACTACAATGATTCATTAACCTTCACAAGGTAGGCAGTGCCAGCTATTATAACTAGTAGAGTGATTCAGTAACCTTCACACGGTAGGCAGTGCCAGCTATTATAACTACTAGAATGATTCAGTAACCTTCAAGAGGTATGCAGTGCCAGTTATTATAACTAGTATGCTCAAAAGCCTCAAATTTAAACAATATAAAATCTGTCTGTGACCAAGAGCCTCTTGCTATGGAAGATTTCTGACTGGCCATCTCCAAAAATGCAGTCACAGGTGCAGAAACATTTTGCATCAAGAGCTGCATTTCTTCTTTGTGAGCCAAGTTTGAATTTTCTAACTATTTGCTTAGTTGTTCTGCCTCCAGAAGGAATTGTTTTATAAAAAACACATAGGCAATATGTTGTGTTAAAGTGTGTAGTAACATCTATAACAAACAGCTGCAGTTGTGTAAATCGAAATGGGTATATATTGGCTTAAAGCACCTTGGTAAATGAGCACTTTAAAAATAGATTTTCACAGCACTTATTTTGTAAGTCATTGTCTTGATGTAAAACTCTGTATAAATACAATTATACTTGTGTCAGGTATGTATGTTGTTGTTTGAGGCCATGTGCAGGTACTTGTAAAGGCCTCAGAAGAGGTAGACCCTGGATAGGTTGACTGCATTGGTCTGCTATGTATGATCTACTGACAGGGTGTGTAACTTTTTGTTTAGGGGGAGACACTTCCTAGGACATAAATCTGCCTTATAAAGTAATGATATGTTTCAGAGGTGGGCATAAACTATGAGTTGCTGCAACTTAGCTGTATATACTTCGAGTGCTTGTCTTGTTGCTAACTGCCTTTCACATCATTATGTGATTCACAACAAACATGAAAATTGGGAAACAAGGTAAAAGAAATTGAAAGACCACCAAAAAAGAAGAAATAGATACATTTTGGAGAAGTATTTATGAAAATCCTGTGGAACATAACAAAGATGCTAAATGGATAGAAGAAGTAAAAGAAAGAATAAGAAGTTTAAAGGTGCAGGATATAAAATGGGATGAAATAACAAACAAAGAGATTGAAACAAAGTTAAGAAAAGCCTCTAATTGGAAAACCCCAGGCCCAGATGCAGTACCTACCTTCTAGTTAAAAATATTAACCTCTTTGCATGAAGATTTAGCCATGAGTAAGAACTATTTATATGCACATCCCAAACAGACACCAACCTGGCTAACAATTGGGAAAAACAAGGCTCTTACTTAAGAGTGAACTTGCAAGCTACCCTAAAAATTATAGACCAATAACTTGTCTTCTGATGACGTATAAACTATACACTGGAATTGATGCTGACAGAGTTTATAGTCATTTGGAAGAAAACTCAGTTATGGAAATAGTAAAAAACGGCAACAAAAGAAAGTCGTATGGAACAAAGGATCGTTTGTTGTTAAAGTCATAATGGAGAATTGTAACAAGGGGAAGAATTTAACTATGGCATGGATTGAGTACAAAGCAAATTTGATAGTATCCCACATTGATGGATAAAAGAGTGTTTAAAAATGTATAAGATACACCCCACACTAATCGACTATATTACAGTGACCATGAAACAGTGGCAGACCACTTTGTAATTAAGCCATGATAACGGACAGATTATTATCCCAGGGATAAAAATTCAAAGAGGGGATATTCCAGGGTGACTTTCTGTCACTACTGCTATTCTGCCTTGATCTTAACCCATTAAGCTGTGTACTTAACACCTTAGGCCTTGGCTAAAATTTGGCTCCTAGAAAACAACAAAGTGTAAAGACTTCTGATCTTCTCTTTGTCAATGATTTAAAGCCATATAGCACATCAGATGTGGAACTGAAAGCACAACTGCGAGTTGTCAAATCTTTTTCAGATGATATAAGAATGTCATTTAGTCTTGATAAATGTTAAAAAGCAGCCTTTAAAGCAGGAAAACTGCAGCACCAAGAAAACATCAGTTTAGGACAAGACTGTGATATAAAAGAACTTGAGCAAGAAGTAGTGTACAAATACTTGGGAACTGATGAAGGATCAACAATAAAACATGAACAAATGTGAATAAAACTTAGTAAGGAATATTTTAGAAGACTTAAATTAATTCTGAAAACAACACTGACATCTAGGAACAAAATTCAAGCTATAAACCAATTTTCTCTTCCTGAACTAACTTACAATTTTGGACTGACTGATTGGCCTCAAAATGTGTTGGGTAGATTAGACACTAAAACAAGAAGGATGCTTCATGCTCACCAAATGATTTATAAAAGTCAGTGTATACCAAGGTTATATATTCCCATTTCTGAAGGAGGGATGGGCCTCCTTGAAATTGATTACATGTACAAATCTGTAAAGGTGGGACTGCACACATATCTACTGACCTCACAAGACCCAAATGTGCTGAAAGCTTTGAAACATGATCTAAGATGACTTCTTTGCTTAGTCTAGCAGAAGCATATCGACATCAAGCCAATTTATTTTCTTTTCCTCTTATTTAATTCCACTTCCAACCCCTTTCCTGCCTCTGGTTATGTACGACCAGTACTGATGCATTTTATGTAGTAAAAAGGTAGACATTTTACAACTTTGTACTTATGCAATCTCATTGAGCTGTATCACTAATGCTCATGGCCTGAAACTCTTTATTCCCACTGTGTCAGTCTGTAGTGGACTTAACTGCTTTGGATATCATGTATACAGTGCATTTTTAAATTGGTATCATACAGATTGTGGTATAGCACATATTATAGTTACCCACAGAATCCAGGATGTCGATGTAGTTGTTACAGCAGGTTTTTAATACTGGAATAGCCATTCCTCCTCGTTAATTAGTAATACATCTGTATGGAGCCTTACTAGAACATTTTGTTTATTACTACATTAACTAGATTTCTTTAAGGTGCTTGCACTAGTTGGCTCGCATAGGTATTATATGTGCCATTTGAACTGAATATAGCAGTTCCAGTGTGTCTCCCACACATTTAGCTAGGATGCCTTGCTATTTCTTTGTTGTAAATGCATAATATTACATATTGTGTTTGCACTTTCTTAAGTAAATACTGTATTGTGTATTAGCAATATTATTAGAGTTGTTAGTACAAAAAATAAGATTATATTTCATGGTTCTTGTGCTTGTATGTTTATATTTCCTACTGTTATCTTTACTATGTACCGTTTCTGTTGTCTCTACCTAACCTCTTCCTTATGCTCACTCAGTGGTCTATGTTTCACTTTCCTCAAGATATAATGTAACTTCTACAGTACAATACTCCTCCTGCTCTTGTGATCCTGTATTTCTATATCATACCTTTTATTTCACACAGATCTATCTAACCATCCCACCTCACCCCAGTTTTTATACCTACAGGATCCACTTGCTGCAATTACTGAAGCAGCATGCATTCTCCCAATACTGAGTGCTACTACACTGAAAATTAACCCTGCACAGTTTGGTCACCACTTCTTGTAAAGTGAATCACTAATCCCTGCAGCTGCACAGCTCCATACTTCAACTTTGTATATGTTATTCTTTTGCTCCCTATATTATATTACTGTATAAAACCAGATTTTTTAGCTGTTTGTTTTGCTTGTCATACATCACCACAGTGTAGAATTATTCCATCTTTTCTCCTACCCATTCTCTCTTTACCAGGTTTCTTTTCTTTCCCATGCTCCAAACGTTAAAGCTTGTGTTTTCTTGCCTTGTTGTTTCTCCCTCAGCTGTGATATTTTGATACCAGTGTTTGCAGCCTCCCTGTTAAGTGCTTCATCCCATCCAGCTAATACAATGATCCTGGTTTGAAACCCACTGTAGTGTGCTTTTCTTCATTTTTGTTTCTGTGCCCTGACTAGAGTACATCCCAAGCCGAATGACATTAGCCCTGCTCAATTACATTTATACTCACCTTAACTCCACCCCTCATTAGCCCCCATCCAATCACTGTCCTTTCCATATACTTGCATTCTTATCTGTAACACCCACTAGTTTATCCTACTACCAATTACACACAACCTTCTTCTCCACCCTCCCTTACTTAGTAAATGTCTTCTATTAACTCCACATCTGCTTACCTGTAAATGCTTTCCCACTATAACCTACCATGTTACAATGCCTCTTATATATAAACTCATACTCTTCAGCCTCCTGTTACCATTAACCCTCCTACTACAACTTATCCAACTACAAATTAACAATGTCTACCACAAACCCACATCCACAACCTCCGCTCAAAGATTACCTCTCACTACCTTCTCTGACATATCATCTAACCTATACACAACAGACAACATTCTCTGCTTTAAAGTAAAAATCCTCCACTAATGCGAACATTAACATAAACCATACCTCCTATCTTTGTAATAACATAAAAAAGAAACAAGAACCCACTACTGTCTTACTTAAATACTCCAAACTAACGTTAAGTGGAGATATCCATCCCATGCCAGGTCCCATTTCCTGATTTCCCAACTTATATAACCCCTACAAATCTCTAAACCTAACTAGAATTATCCTGCAAAGTATTCAAAGCAAAATCCCTGATTTCCATGCTTGGTAACATAACAAGCCTGACATTATTGCCACTATGGAAACATGGCTAAAACCATACATCAAAAGCTCAGACTTCCTTCCGCCTGGCTTTGCATGCCTGTGCTCAGGTAGGCCCCATAAAAAAGGTGGCGGTGTAGAATTGATCTACCCTAACACCTTCAATACAGTCTCTTACAACACATCCATACCTAACTTCTCTACAGTAGAAATCTTAATAGCCTTCCTAAAAATTAATGAATGCAAAAACCTCTGAATCATTGTCTTGTACATTCCCCCGTCAATAATATTCCCATACTAGAGGAAATCCTAGCTTGAACTTCTAACAACATAAATACAGAAACAATAATTCTTGGTGATGTAAATATTAATTGGTTAGACTTCCACAGCAACACTCCTCCTCAGACATCAACCTAGATAACTACAGCCAGCTAATCACTGATATTACTTGAACCAACAAAAAACAACAGCTGTGGGACAATCTTGGACTGGATTATGGTCTCTGACCCCAATAAAATCTCCACCACAGAAACTTTCCCAAACAGTATTAGTGACCACTTACCTGCTTTTATAATATGTAAAACCACAACAGCATTAAACATACATCACTACAGAAACACTAGAGTCTTATCCCATTTTTGCACTGCAGACTTTAATAATACATTAAACAGAATTGACTGGGATGCCTTAAAATACTTTCTCTAGATGAAGCAGTAGACCTTTTCAACTCTACATTCCTTAACATCTTAAATAGCCTTGCACCTTCCCAGCTAAAATGAATAAAATATAATCGCTCACCATGGCTTACTACAGCAAACAAATAGAACTTGGCCACCAGGGACAAAGCCTGGAAACTTTGGGAAACCGCAAAAACTCTCTGACCTTATAGCCTACAGACATCTTTGCAACCAAGTAAAGTGCCTAGTTATTAAGGAAAAAAGAATACTATCATGCATTACAAAACCAGCACAAACAAAATCTAAAACCCTTCTGGAGCTCAGTCAACAGCCTACTACACCCAGGGTCAAACAATAACCCCTGTCCAAATCCAGAAAAAATCCCCATTGAAACAGCCACATTCTTCAACACTTATTTTATAAACATTATAGCTAATCTCACCACCAACTTCCCTCAAAATCATCCTAACCTATCAAACCCAACAGATACAAATATCTCCTCTCCCCGCTCACATAACTTCTCTCTAGCACCTATGCTTACTGCCACAGTAAGGAAACTACTTTTGAAACTAAAACCATGCACTAATGCCCCTGACAACCTGCCCCCAGATTTCCTTCATAAAGCAGCAAATTCCATTGCCTACCCTGTCAGCTTACTTCTTAATAGGTCCATTCCAGAGTCTTATGTTCCCACTATGTGGTCAAAAGCATTTATTCTCCCACTGCACAAAGGCAGAAATAACACAGACATCTGCAACTTTTGACCCATTGCCATCCTCCCTCCTGTCTCAAAGATCCTCAAAAAATTTACTCACGGTCAATTCCTTAACTATTTACATGACAATGATCTACTGTCAGCAACCAAGCATGGTTTTACACCTAGACATAGCACCACTATAGCTTTTATATCCTTCTTTGACTCTATTAATCAGGATCGAGATGCTGGGAAATTTGTGTCCTCTCTATTTCTTGACCTTTCCAAAGCCTTAGACACTATCTCTCACCCTTGACTTCTGGCAAAACTCTCCAACTTAGGAATCTCTCCCTCTACCCTACACTGTTTTTCTAACTACTTCACGGACAGGCAACATGCTATTAAGTGGCAGCACTCCTTCTCTCTATTCCTCAACACCATTACTGGTGTCCTCCAAGGATCCATCTTAAGGCCACTGCTGTTCAGTATTTTTATCAAAGACTTCCATTCTACTCTTACTCAAGCCAGAGACATCCGATACGCAGATGATTCTACTATCATCTGAAATGCCAATTCTCCCCCCAAACTCCTGAAACTTACCCAGTCAGCTCTCACCTCCATCGAAATATTGATGGTGAATAGCCACCTTGCCCTAAACCCTAAAAAAAGATATTGCGATATTCACCCCTAAGAAGACCATTAGTATAAACAAAGACTATTTCTGTCTTCTCTCCCAAGATAACACTACTATTGAGGTTGTCCCACATAACTTTCAACATGCATATTCATAGCAACATTAAAAAAGCACATCAGAAGCTGGGCATGCTATACCGACACAAAACATTCCCCAATTACTCTTCAAAACTAGCCCTTGCCGCTCCTCCCTGCTCCCCTCTCTTCTCTACAGAGCTCCTCTTTTCACCAATATACAGGCCAGTCTGAAATCCAAACTAGACTCATAATATAACAAAATTGCAAAGTTCGTCACGAATGGAAGACACTTATCTCATCACTGTGCCTCTCTTCAATTACTAACCTTGCTAGAACTTTCTCATCATGTTATATATATATATATATATATATATATATATATATATATATATATATATATATATACACAACTAACAACTGCCCACAAACTGATCCAGCTGCCCTGCCCTTTCTTCTCTGTTTACACTATACTACTATAATAGACCTCTCTGCTCTGAAAATCAAATGCTTTTGAAAGTAGAAAAATCTAATGTCTCCACAGGTCAAATGCTCCACTACTTTCCCACTACAAGACTATGGAACTCTCCACTAGCAATGCATCTTTCTTCAAAAAATCTTTGAGACAACCCCTGAGATTCAATAAACTCCATGCAGGAATAGTGTTATTCCTGCATGGAGTGGTTGTGTCCATGTAGCACAGCAACATGCCTTGCATATGCATGAAGACACACTGCTGTTTAACCTACACAGACACAAACCATGAACGAGTGCAGGGGGCATGTTCAAGTAGTCCATGGACATTGAACATGCCCCTGCACTCAGAAAGTGCCATACGGGACTTTCTAATCACGATCCAGCATAATATTAGAGAATTTCTCTAATATTATGCCAGTATTTCAGTGTTCATGGGCACTGAAATGAAATAAATTATCATTTCAGTGTATGTGGACACTGAAATGCATACGGCAGCAGAAAATCAATGCAGGAGGTGTGTGACAGCTTCTGTGACACACCCCCTGCATTGTAAAAGTGCCGTACAACACCTCGCAACCTGCTAAAGCAGAAAATGTGTACAAAGGCACAAACAATGGGGGATAAAGCCATGAAAAGGGTCACATCTTACATATTGCCCTCACAAACATAGAAAGTTGATAGAAAACAAGTCATGCATTAGCGTGAATTTCCGAAGGATATAAGTCTAAAAGTCAAATGTATGCCTATATTTCCTGACAGCAGTCCATGTGGACAAAAGCACAATTAATGTGGGGACAAAACACTAAAAATAGAGACAACACTTAAATATTGCCCTCACAAACCTAGAAAGTTGATAGAAAACAGGATATGTATTAGCATGAAGCTCTGAAAGATAGAAGCCTGAAAGCCAGATGTATGCTATTATTTCCCACTGCAGTTGTCAATGACTTATCAGAACACCACAATACTCACTATATAACGTAATAATATAATAATAATTTTATGTTTTTTCTAGGCTAAGGAATGTTTAAGCATAGTGGGTGTGGGCATTATGGCCCACCACTTACCATAGCTTAAACAACCCATAGGAGATAAATGCAAATATACAGCTGAAATTCCCAAGCTGAGATAGTGTAGTGGTTAAAGTCCTGGCTTTACATGCAGGCATTCGAGGTTTGAATACCAAGACAGGCAAGTTATTTTTATATTTTACAAAGCAACGCTAATGTTTTTTAAACTTAAATTATGCAGTAACTGTTTTTTTGTCAACCAGGGTAGTATAGCTGGTGTAAAATGGAAGTGTGAGTGCATATAGCATGTGAAACCACCCATATATACACAAGTGTCCCATACAGTATAGTCACACCCCTTGACAATGTAAGGAAAGCACATAGAGGGATGTCATGTAAAGTAATTCATATACACTTAATAACTGAAGTCAGTATTCTGAAATATTTAATCATTCTCCTCTTCTCTCTATAACCACTCTAATCTCCCTTTCTCTCAACCACCCCAACTAATTTTTCCACTAACTTTGACCCTGTACTACATCTACACTACCATAGTGTTTTCCCTTCTTCTCTGCTATTTATCTTACTCAATATTTAATTTACCTTTATTTCATATTTACAATCCATGGCTGTATGCTATTTCCTCAATGTTTGTCTCCAATTCACCCTCTGTTCTTAATCTATTGTATGTAATCATAATGTTCGGCTCCAATTTTACCTTTGTCAATAATTTAGTGCATGTAATCATAATGTTATTTTATTTGCTACTGTTGTATTATATATCCTGTATTATTGTAACATATTTCTTATCTGTATGTGTTAAATGTGGAGCTTTTCTTCCCAGGCCTCCACTGAAAATGGGTTCTTCTGGCCCAGTGCACTACCCCGGTAATCAAATGCAATAACTAAATAAATAAATAAATAAATAAATAAATAAATGCAAAAATGAAAAGTGAGCAATGATTAGCAATGCCCAGCTATGCTTATCAAGTGAAACCATTGCTAAGACATGATTGCTAAGCAGCAGGTAGCACAGCTAAGTGGATTTGCTTACTGTTAAACAGTGCTCAACAACTTCTCCTTTAAGCAGTGTTAAAACCGGCTCAGCAGGTTTGCGCATTGCTTAGTGGAGTTTCACCTTCTCACTATCTAAACACCGCAGATGCGAATACAGCCATAATCTGTTATAGTTCATCTGTGCAGATACAGTTGGCTGGCGTAGGAGAGGCAGTGAGCTTTCAGGTGCAAAGCTGAAGCATTCTGGAGTCCAGGGCCATGGCTGGACTCCTAGTAAAATAACATGAGGAGATACTGCTGCAGGGCCAGTTCTAGGGCTCCCAAAACAAAGCAGAGGCCTGGGATCATCTCACACGTGATCTCACCAGTGCTACTGGCATCCCCCGGACTGGTGAGCAGGTACGGCACCACTATGCCAAAGTAAAGCTTAGGAAGGGGGTTCTCTTAGACCAGTGGATCCAAGATGGACGGGCCCAGAATGCTCCAGTGGTGTGTAAGTATGCTCTACACCAGACTAACTTCAGTCCCACTCCACTACTGCAGTAACTCTTGCCTTACACACATAGTCTCTTGATAGGACTACACAGTCTTATCAATACCCCTTTCAGATGCATGATGTGACTACGTAGTTAAAATACCTTAATATTGTTTGTATATGTTTTGATCATTTTGAAATGTTCTTGCCAATGACTTAATAATGTTTGCTTATTGATATGGTCTTGTTGCATATAGTAGAAACATGTTAGTATGTTTTGTTTGTATATTTTGCATAAATGTTTCTTTGGAGCTTTTCTCCCCAGGCCTCCACTGAAAATGGACATGTATCCAGTTGGACTATCCTGGTTAGCAAATGTAAAATAAATAAATAAATAATAAATAAGCATCACTATCACAAATACTAGCATGAAAATGTGATATACAGATATCCATAATGTGTGTTTTTCTCCCCTACAGCTGCAGCAGAGAAGGCATTGAATGCCAAAGCCCACGGTGGCAGACTGCTGAGGCTGTGCCGACAGGCTGGTGAGTACAAATCTATTTTAAAGTATATTGTTAAAATAGCTAAGAAGGAATACATTGCTTAATGCTAGTAGGTATACTGTTACTGTGTGAACTGAATAAATAAAAAAGTATGATTGATGAATACTGAAGTACAATAACAACCCTTAAAAAAAACTGTTGTGTTTATTCTGGTATGTTGTTGTAGACATATAAAATGTATACAGGTTCTTCGCAGCAAATATGGCTGTGACAGCATACATTAACTGAGGTTCATCTCTGAAGAAGCTGTTAGGAGAAAGTGTAGATGGTCTAGCTGAAAAATGAGATATAAATTAAATGTGAAATATATACTGCACTAAGCTCTGAACCCTGAATAGTAATATGTAAAGTAGCAAAGTGTGATCCATGCAGCATTGCCTTGTGTTAACCTTTGCTTTCCAGATTGTAGTAATCCAAAGGAGTAATGCACATGCATCACAGGATTACAAGTTCAGGCTGTCTAACCAAGAGACTATTAGGTAGAAACCAGTAAAACAAGTAACAGCAGTTCCCCAGTAGCTTAGTGTGATGAGAAATAGATTAGTGGTTAATTTTGCATTCTCAGACATATGGTTCAAATCCAGGGAGTGGTACTAAGATGTGTGCACATCTACATACAAGGAATTAGGAGTAAATGTAAAAACAGTCAGGTAGTGTTAACAGATATTTTCCCCACAGGTTTTACAGGTAAGTAAATGTTGCCAGTAGCTTTATAAAGGGTATACTAATAAACTGTGTACAACTGTTCAATTGTCCCACAATTGCAAATGACTGCAGGGTAGTTACATACAATATACACTCTTCCTGAATCATACCTCTCAACTGTATAGATATTCACTGAATGTCCAGATATTTGTCTCAGATTTTTGGTCTGTTTTACATAAAGTAGTGGTGTCATGGCAAACCATTATAGACTGAAGTTAGAAAATAATGATAGACAAACAAGTATCAGATGTCATATCCATCAGAAAAGCCATGCAAATGCAAAACCTGTTATTTTATCAGCTTTCTAAGCTTGTAAGAGCAAAATCTAAAAATTATCCATATTTATGGGCCTTTGTCCCACTCTTAAGTATGGCCTTGTCCAGATGTCATGCTCTAAAAGGTTGAGAGGTATGTTCCTGATACATGTCTCTCAAGTGTCACACTGTCACTGTTAGTGGTCACTGCTGCAAATATTCCTGGACACAGATAGGAAACCAGTTGTATGCCAGTAGCATACTCACATAACAGCAGTTCAGGGTGCCCCTCCTGTGCCAGATATGTAACCCTGACATGTACAAGTCCCCTTTAGTCATGCACTCAGAGTTGTCACAGTTTGCCTCATACCATTCCAGGCTGACAGTTTAATAGGTATATTTATACTACAGAAGCTATGGTCATTGGTAGATGGAAAGTGAGGGCAGACCCTTAGAGTATTGAGCAGTACTGTTGCGGAAAATAGAAGCATAAACAGTTGTTAGTGGATTTTTTGTCTCACTCCCACCACTCATCTGCATCAATAATTATTACTTATATACTACGGGTATGTTGTGCTCCAACCTCAATGTTAGGACTTGTGTTATATTATTGTTGATCTGTTTGATTGCTTGCATGTTAACATACCTTGTTCAAATACCAGTGTTGGTGGCCTGTTGCTGTCAATGTTACTGGCATGCTGTTACAATGCATACTGTTACTCCATTTATGCCTGTGTTCTGTTTGCTATGCAACTGTTTCAAATCTGTTTTATGGGGTTAATTGGAACACCCACGCATGCTGTTATAACTAATCTTGAAATGTGTTGTTCATGACTAACCAACATAAGTTGTAAAATCTCAACACCATAGTTCATTTGGGAAGGCAGATCCCAGCGGATCCACCTGTCCTGCCTCATCTGGCTATGGCACTGGGAACCAGCACGTCTGGGACCTAACCCAGATCACCCTCATCCAGTGGTCCTGCACCACCTTCGGGTGGAATTGCCTCAGAGGATGGGGCCCATCCTTCTGGGAATGGGCGTAGACAGGATCCTGTCACCCACAGTCAAGTCCGGGGTTTGGTGCAAAGCACCCTTTGATCTGAGTTTGGAGAGCAGCTGCACCAGCTTGAGAGCCACCTGGTGCACCTTGAGGGACAGGCCACCCATCCTGCCAGCCCCCAACACAGTCACCTTCGGGGACGTGAAGGTGCAGTGGTGACTGTCCATGGGTGAGGATCTCAGTCCCACTGTAACCATATGGGGGCTCATGGGCTTTAGATTCCCAACCACACACCCCATCAATTGTATTTACCCCCTCATGCATCATATTCTGCCCCTGTCTGCTATTTTGTCTGTCTTGTCTGTCTCCCTACCCAACCTACCTCCCCAGATGTACCTACAATCCTTGCCAACATCCCAGTTTCACCTTAACAAAAAAGAAAAGGGCATCTGTTCCCCCAAAAATATCTCCCCATACATAGCTGTCTATTTTGCACATATGTCCACTGGCCACATGTAATCCAGTCCAATTGGCTTGACAACACATTTCTGTTGTCCTCACCCCTCTCTCTGGGGTTTGAGTGTCCAAATTCTGTGCAAATGCACAGCTGTTGCTGTATAAAAAAATGGACAGCTATGGACCTTTCTTTCTCCTGTCCTCACATCCCTAGCTATCTTTCATATTATTTTTTCCCTCTGTGTGCCCCTTTTTCACCACTTTCCTATAACCCCTTTTTCTTTTCTTTTAAAGAAATTAGCAGGGGTGTAAATGGGAGTAAGTGAGTTTGCATGATGCTAAGTGAAGCCAACACAGATTAAGCATCTCTACATTTAACCATGTGTTGACATTGCTTAGTGTCACACAAACCCGTGGAAACCCACTTAAAGCCACTTAAAACTGTTTTACTGACTCTGTTTCCATCAAGCACTGTTCTGTCAAGCAAAAAAACAATCAGTCCTGCCAAGTCTCAAACCCAAGGCCCTGTACACCATAGTCAGGGCAATGTACATCTACAACATTTGCACTGTAGGGATTTCTGATGCTTTTTCAAACATATCATGCAGTAGAGTCATTCAACAGTAGGGAAAAGATTCTGTAGAATCAGTCAGGATTTGTATATATACATATACACATGTATATCTGTATGGAGATGCATATATATGGAAAAATATATACATAATATAAATAGAGATATGCATATAACTATATACATACAAAGCATATATATATATATATATATGTATGTATATATATATATATATTTATATATATATATGTATATATATATATATATAGTTATACACACACACACATATACACGCATATATATATATATATATATATATATATATATATATATATATATCTATATGTGTATATATAAAATTGCTGATCAGAACCTATGGCCATAACATCTGTGTCTGTCTGCAGTGACATAGATTATAGGTCAGGCTCCTGAGTCACCCCAGGAAAGTATGGCTCATATACAACTACTACTGGAGTGTGTGTTGAACAATACTGACTGTGACACTGCTAGGCCTGCTACTGGAATGTTGTAGATATCCATATGTTACCTGGGAATACAACTGTGATATACATGTTTGTCTTAGAAATGTGAGAGACCTATACAAGGTATTTGCATAGTAAACTATTGTTGCAGATGTGTGTGTTGAACTGCATGTGATATACTGACCTCATACCATTCAACTGTCCAGTGTTATGCACACTGACCATATACGTGTGCCTCATATTTGTGGTCATTGACTCACAGAGTTGTATTATGTCTGGCAAATCATTGGCAAATCTGTGATGAGTGACTTTAGAACATTTCCTTCTCTTTCCTTTGGCTGTTCCCGTTAAGGGTCACCACAGTGGATAACCTGTCTCCATTTCTTCCTGTCCTCTGCATCTTGCTCTGTCACACCAACCACCTGCATGCCCTCTCTCACCACATCCATAAAGCTTATCTTAGGCCTTCCTCTTTTCCTCTTACCTGGCAGCTCCACCTTTATCATCCTTTTCCCAATATACCCAACATCCCTCCTCAGCACATGTCCAAACCGATGCAATCTCGCTTCTCTGGCTTTGTCTCAAAAATGTCCAACCTGGACTGATCCTCTAATATACATATTACTAATCCTGTCCACCCTCATCTCACCCAGTACAAATCTTAACATCTTTAACTCTGCCATGTCCAGCACTGACTCCTGCCTTTTTGTCAATGCCACTTTCTCCAACCCATATAACATAGTTGGTCTCACCACCAACTTGTAGACCTTCCCTTTCACTCTTAATGGTACTCATCTGTCACAAATCACTCTTCTCCACCCACTCCATCCCGGTTGTACTCTCTTCTTCACCTCTCTCCCACACTCGTCATTACTCTGAACTGTTGATCCCAAGTATGTAAACTCATCCACCTTTGCAAACTCTACTCCCTGCATCCTCACCATTCCTTTATCCTCCCTCCCATTCACACACATATATTCCATCTTAGTCCTGCTGACCGTCATTCCTCCCCTCTCTAGAGCATATCTCCACCTCTCCAGGGTCTCCTCAACCAATTCCCTACTCTCACTGCAGAAGACAATGTCATCTGCAAGCATCACAGTCAATGGGGACCACTGTTTGATCTTGTCTGTCAACGTGTCCATCACCACTGCAAATAAGACAGGGCTCAGAGCTGATCCCTGATGTAATCCCACCTCCACCTTAAACGCATCTGTCACTCCCACCACAGAACTCACCACTGTCACACTACTCTTGTACATATCCTGTACCACTCTTACATACTACTCTGACACTCCTGACTTCCTCATACAGTACCACAACTCCTCTCTAGGCACCCTGTCATATGCTTTCTTTAAGTCTACAAAAACACAATGCAACTCCTTCTAACATTCTCTGTACTTCTCCATCAACACTCTCAGAGCAAACATTGCATCTGTAGTGCTCTTTCCCAGCATGAAACCATACTGCTGATCACTGATCATCACCTCCCTTCTTAACCTAGCTTCCACTACTCTTTCCCATAACTTCATGCTGTGACTGATCAATTTTATCCCTCTGTAGTTACTACAGCTCTGCACATCACCCTTATTCTTATAATCGGTACCCAAACACTTTTTCTGCACTCCTCACGCATCCTCTCACTTTCCAAGATTTCATTACAAAATCTGGTTAAAAACTCCACTACCATTTCTCCTAAACAGCTCCATGCTTCCACAGGTATGTCATCTGGGCCAACAGCCTTTCCATTCTTTATCCTGTTCATAGCTGTCCTTACTTCCTCCTTGCTAATCCATTGCATTTCCTGATTCACTATGCCCACATCAGCCAGCCATCTCTCTGTCTCATTCTCTTCATTCATCAGCCTCTCAAAGTACTCTTTCAATCTGCTTAACACACTCTCATTGCTTGTGAGTACATTTCCCTCATTATCTTTTATCACCCTTATATGTTGCATATCTTTCCCAGCTTGGTTCCTCTATCTAGAAAATCTGTACAGGTCCCTTTCTCCATCCTTACTGTCCAGCCTTTCATACAACTCTTCATATGCCTTATCCTTAGCCTTTGCCACCTCTTTTTTGACATGCACCTCATCTCCTTATACTCCTGTCTACTTTATTCATCTGTCTGACAATCTCACCTCTTCTTAGCCAATCTCATTTTCTGTATACTCTACTGTACTTCTTCATTCTGCCACCAGGTCTCCTTGTCCTCCTTCCTCTGTCCAGATGTCACACCTAGCACCTTTCTAGTTGTCTCTCTTACTAGCTGTGGTGTAGTTACCCAGATATTCAGTAACTCTTCACTGCCACCCAGTACCTGTCTTAACTCTTCCCTGAACTCAACCTCACAATCACCCTTTTTCAGTTTCCACCATTTGATCCTTGGTGCTGCCCTCACACCCCTCCTCTTGTTGATCACCAGCATCATCCTACAGACCAACTTTCTATGCTGCCTACCTACACTTTCCCCTGTCACCACTTTACAACCTCCAATCTCCTTCAAACTGGCAAACCTGCATAGGATATTATCCACCTGTGTGGATCTTCCTCCATTCTCGTGTGTCACACTATGCTCCTCTGTCTTGCTAAAATACATATTCACCACAGTCATGTCCATCCTTTTTGCAAAATCCACTACCAACTCACCTTTGGCATTCCTTTACTTAACACCATACCTACCCATCACTTCCTCATTCCCTCTGTTCCCTTCACCAACATGCTCATTGAAATCTGCTCCAGTTATACTTTCTCACCCTTAGGTACAGTCTTCACCACTTCATCCAACTCACTCCAAACTTTTTCTGTCTCACCCATCACACACCCAACCTTTGGAGCATTTGCACTAACAACATTCATCATTACACCATCAATTTCCAGCTTCATAAACATCACTCTATCCAATACTCTTTTCACCTCCAAAAACACTTGTGGCATACTGATCCTTCAGGATAACCCCTACACCACTTCTCCTCCCATTCACACCATGATAGAACAATTTGGACCCACCTCCGATACACCTAGCCTTACCCCCCTTCCAACTGGTCTCTTACACACAAAATATATCAACCTTCCTTTTGTCCATCATATCAGCTAGCTCTGTCCCCACAGCAGTCATACTGCCAACATTAAAAGTTCCTACCCTCACTACCACAGTCCTAGCCTTTCTCCTCTGTTCCTGCCATATGAGTGTTGGACATCCTCCAGGGTATGTCTGTGAATGCAAAGGCTACTGTGCTATCAAATGACTTGTGTGTAACAGCAATATTAAGAAAGTGTCATTAATTTTGGCCCATCAACCCCCCCATGTATGTGTGCTGTCCTCTAGATGTCATGCTCTAACAGGTTAAATGGAATGACTGAGCACCAAGAGTATAAATACAGTATTAATAAAGTATGAATACAGTATGAATACAGTATAAATACAGTATGAATACAGTATAAATACAGTATGATTACAGTATAAATAAAGTGTGAATACAGTATGAATACGGTATAAATACAGTATAAATACAGTATGAATACAGTATAAATACAGTATGAATACAGTATGAATACAGTATAAATACAGTATGAATACAGTATAAATACAATATGTATGAATACAGTATAAATACAGTATGAATACAGTATGAATACAGTATAAATACAGTATAACTACAGTATGAATACAGTATGAATATAGTATAAATGCAGTATAAATACAGTATGAATACAGTATGAATACATTATAAATACAGTATGAATACAGTATAAAAACAGTATGAATACAGTAGGAATACAGTATAAATACAGTATAACTACAGTATGAATACAGTATAAATACAGTATGAGTACAGTATAAATACAGTATGAATACTGTATAAATACAGTATGAATACAGTACAAAACCAGTATAAATACAGTATGAATACAGAATGAATACAGTATAAATACAGTATAAACACAGTGTGCCATTATGACATAGAACTGAAATGTATATCAGGTATTACCTGTGCACATGTCTGAACAGGAGAAAGAATACAGTTTATCATACTGACATAGAAATGAATGTATATCAGGTATTACCTGTGCACATGTCAGAGCAGGAGTATGAATACAGTGTGTCATACAGAAATAGAACAGACATAGAGCAGAATGTATATGAGGTATTACCTGTGTACATGTCAGAGTAGGAGTATAACTACAGTGTGCCATACTGACATAGAACAGAATGTATATCAAGTCTTACCTCTGCGCATGTCAGAGCAGGAGCATAAATACAGTGTGCCATACTGACATAGAACAGAATGTATAACAGGTATTACCAGTGCACATGTCAGAGCAGGGGTATAAATACAGTGCGTCATACTGACACAGAACAGAATGTATATCAGGTATTACCTGTGCATATGTATGTACAAGCAATATTAAGAAAGTGTCATTAATTTTGGCCCATCACGCCCCATGTATGTGTGGTGTCCTCCAGATGTCATGCTCTAACAGGTTGAAAGGAATGACTGAGCACCAAGAGTATAAATACAGTAAAAATACAGTATGAATACAGTATGAATACAGTATAAATACAAATACAGTATAAATGCAGTATGATTACAGTATAAATACAGTGTGAATACAGTATGAATACAGTATAAATACAGTATGAATACAGTATGAATACAGTATAACTACAGTATAACTACAGTATGAATATAGTATGAATATAGTATAAATACAGTATGAATACAGTATGAATACATTATAAATACAGTATGAATACATTATAAATACAGTATGAATACAGTATAACTACAGTATGAATACAGTATGAATATAGTATAAATACAGTATAAATACAGTATGAATACAGTATAAATACAGTATGAATACAGTATAAAACCAGTATAAATACAGTATGAATACAGACTGAATACAGTATAAATACAGTATAAATACAGTGTGCCATACTGACATAGAACATAATGTATATCAGTATTACCTGTGCACTTGTCAGACCAAGAGTATGAATACAGTGTGCCATACTGACATAGAACTGAATGTATATCAGGTATTACCTGTGCACATGTCAGAGCATGAGTATGAATACAGTATAAATACAGCATGAATACAGTACAAATGCAGTACGAATACAGTATGAATACAGTATAAATACAGTATAAATACAGTATGAATACAGAATAAATACAGTATAAATACAAATACAGTATGAATACAGTATGACTATGGTATGAATGCAGTATGAATACAGTATAAATACAAATACAGTATAAATACAGTACACAGTATGAATACAGTATAAATACAGTATGAATACAGTATGAATACAGTATGAATACAGTATAAATACATTATGATTACAGCATGAATACAGTATGAATACAGTATAAATACAGTATGAATACAGTATAAATACATTATAACTACAGTATGAATACAGTATGAATACAGTATAAATACAGTATGAATACAGTATAAATACAGTATGAATACAGTATGAATACAGTGTGCCATACTGACATAGAATAGAATGTATATCAGGTATTACATGTGCACATGTCAGACCAAGAGTATGAATACAGTGTGCCATACTGACATAAAACAGAATGTATATCAGGTATAACATGTGCACATGTGAGAGTAGGAGTATAAATACAGTGTGTCATACTGACATAGAACAGAATGTATATCAGGTATTACCTTGGTCATGTCAGAGCAGGAGTATATATACAGTGTGTCATACTGACATAGAACAGAAATGTGTATCAGGTATTACCTGTGTACATGTCAGAACAGGAGTATAAATACAGTGTGTCATACTGACATAGAACAGAATGTATATCAGGTATTACCTGTGCACATGTCAGAGCAGGAGTATAAATAGAGTGTGTCATACTGACATAGAACAGAATGTACATCAGGTATTACCTGTGCACATGTCAGACCAAGAGTACAAATACAGTGTGTCATACTAACATAGAACAGAAATGTATATCAGGTATTACCTGTGCACATGTCTGAGCAGGAGTATGAATACAGTTTTTCATACTGACATAGAACAGAAATGTATATCAGGTATTACCTGTGCACATGTCAGAGCAGGAGTATAAGTACAGGGTACCATACTGGCATAGAACAGAATGTATATCGGGGATTTCCTGTGCACATGTCAGACCAAGAGTATAAATACAGTGTGCCATACTGACATAGAACAGAAATGTATAACAGGTATTTCCTGTGCACATGTCAGAGCAGCAGTTTGAATACAGTGTGCCACGCTGACATAGAACAGAATGTATATCAGATATTACCTGTGCACATGCAGAGCATGAGTACAAATACAGTGTGCCACACTGACATAGAACAAAAATGTATACCAGGCATTACTTGTGCACATGTCAGAGCAGGAGTATAAATACAGTATAAATACAGCATGAATACAGTATAAATACAGTACGAATACAGTATAAATACAGTATGAATACAGAATAAATACAGTATAAATACAATATAAATACAGTATGAATACGGTATAAATACAGTATAAACACAGTATGAATACAGTATACATACAGTATGAATGCAGTATGAATACAGTATAAATACGGTGTGAATGCTGTATGAATACAGTATAAATACAGTATGAATACAGTATAAATACATTATAACTACAGTATGAATACAGTATAAATACAGTATAAATACAGTATGAATACAGTATAAATACAGTATGAATACAGTATGAATGCAGTATAAATACAGTATGAATACAGTATAAATACAGTATGAATACAGTGTGCCATACTGACATAGAATAGAATGTATATCAGGTATTACATGTGCACATGTCAGACCAAGAGTATGAATACAGTGTGCCATACTGACATAAAACAGAATGTATTTCAGGTATTACCTGTGCACATGTGAGAGTAGGAGTATAAATACAGTGTGTCATACTGACATAGAGCAGAATGTATATCAGGTATTACCTGTGCACATGTCAGAGCAGGAGTATATATACAGAGTGTCATACTGACATAGAACAGAAATGTGTATCAGGTATTACCTGTGCACATGTCAGAACAGGAGTATAAATACAGTGTGTCATACTGACATAGAACAGAATGTATATCAGCTATTACCTGTGCACATGTCAGAGCAGGAGTATAAATAGAGTGTGTCATACTGACATAGAACAGAATGTACATCAGGTATTACCTGTGCACATGTCAGACCAAGAGTATAAATACAGTGTGTCATACTAACATAGAACAGAAATGTATATCAGGTATTACATGTGCACATGTCTGAGCAGGAGTATGAATACAGTTTGTCATACTGACATAGAACAGAAATGTATATCAGGTATTACCTGTGCACATGTCAGAGCAGGAGTATAAGTTCAGGGTACCATACTGGCATAGAACAGAACGTATATCAGGTATATCCTGTGCACATGTCAGACCAAGAGTATAAATACAGTGTGCCATACTGACATAGAACAGAAATATATATCAGGTATTACATGTGCATATGTCAGAGCAGGAGTATGAATAAAGTGTGCCACAATGACATAGAACAGAATCACATGTCAGAGCAGGAGTATAAGTACAGGGTACCATACTGGCATAGAACAGAACGTATATCAGGTATTTCCTGTGCACATGTCAGACCAAGAGTATAAATACAGTGTGCCATACTGACATAGAACAGAAATATATATCAGGTATTACATGTGCATATGTCAGAGCAGGAGTATGAATAAAGTGTGCCACAATGACATAGAACAGAATGTATATCAGGTATTACCTGTGCACATGTCAGAGCAGGAGTATAAATACAGTGTGCCATACTGACATAGAACATAAATGTATATCAGGTATTTCCTGTGCACATGTCAGAGCAGCAGTATGAATACAGTGTGCCTTACTGACATAGAACAGAATGTATATCAGGTATTACCTGTGCACATGCCAGACCAAGAGTATAAATACAGTGTGCCACACTGACAGAACAAAAATGTATACCAGGCATTACTTGTGCACATGTCAGAGCAGGAGTATAAATAGAGTATAAATACAGCATGAATACAGTATAAATACAGTATGAATACAGTATAAATACAGTATAAATACAGTATGAATACAGAATAAATACAGTATAAATACAATATAAATACAGTATGAATATGGTGTAAATACATTATAAATACAGTATGAATACAGTATAAATACAGTATGAATACAGTATGAATAAAGTATAAATACGGTATAAATACCGTATGAATACAGTATAAATACAGTATGAATACAGTATGACTACAGTATAAATACATTATTTGTACAGCATGAATACAGTATGATTACAGTATAAATACAGTATGAATACAGTATAAATGCAGTATAACTACAGTATGAATACAGTATTGAATACAGTATAAATACAGTATAAATACAAATACAGTATATATACAGTATGAATACAGTATGAATACAGTATAAGTACAGTATGAATACAGTATAAATACAGTGTGCCATACTGACATAGAATAGAATGTATATCAGGTATTACATGTGCACATGTCAGACCAAGAGTATGAATACAGTGTGCCATACTGCCATAGAACATAAATGTATATTAGGTATTTCCTGTGCACATGTCAGAGCAGCAGTATGAATACAGTGTGCCACACTGACATAGAACAGAATGTATATCAGGTATTACCTGTGCACATGCCAGACCAAGAGTATAAATACAGTGTGCCACACTGACATAGAACAAAAATGTATACCAGGTATTACATGTGCACATGTCAGAGCAGGAGTATAAATACAGTATAAATACAGCATGAATACAGTATAAATACAGTAAGAATACAGTATAAATACAGTAATAATACAATATAAATACAGTATTAATACAGAATAAATACAGTATAAATACAGTATAAATACAGTATGAATACAGTAAAAATACAAATACAGTATGAATACAGTATGAATGCAGTATGACTACAATATAAATACAGTATGAATACAGTATAAATATAGCATAAATACAGTATGAATAGAGTATGAATACAGTATAAATACATTATGAATACATCATGAATAGAGTATGAATACAGTATAAATACAGTATGAATACAGTATAAATACAGTATAACTGCTGTATGAATACAGTATAATACAGTATAAATACAGTATGAATACAGTATAAATACAGTATAAATACAGTATGAGTACAATACGAATACAGTACAAACACAGTATGAATACAGTATGAATACAGTATAAATACAATGTGCCATACTGACATAGAATAGAATGTTTATCAGGTATAGCGTGTGCACATGTCAGACCAAGAGTATGAATACAGTGTGCCATACTGACATAGACTAGAATGTATATCAAGCATTACCTGTGCACATGTCAGAGCAGGAGTATGAATACGGTGTGTCATACTGGCATAGAACAAAATGTATATCAGGTATTACCTGTGCACATGTCATAGCAGGAGTATAAATACAGTGTGTCATACTGACATATAACAGAATATATATCAGGCATTACCTGTGCACATGTCAGACAAAGAGTATAAATACACTGTGTCATACTGACATAGAACAGAAATGTATATCTGGTATTACCTGCGCACATGTCTGAGCAGGAGTATGAATATAGTGTGCCATACTGACATAGATCAGAATGTATATCAGGTATTACCTCTACACACACACACACACACACACACACACACACACACACACACACACACACACACACACACAGTATGGAGAGGATCATCATGGAGATCATATACAAAGACATTGGAGACCTACAGACACTAGATCCTACCCAGTTCGGCTTTGTCAAGGGCAGAGCCTGCCTTTTGAACCTGGTTGACTTCTTCAAAACAGTCAACAAAGCCATAGATTAAGGGAAGGTAGTCCACACAGCCTATCTGGACCTTGCAAAGGCATTTGACACAATACCCCACTCGGGCATCATAGATAAGCTATCAAGCCTAAATATAAACCCCTATGTCACAAGATGGGTCACAAACTGGCTCAAAGACAGAACCCACAGAGTCAGAGTTGCTGGAGCCATGTCAGACTCGAAACTGGTCACAAGTGGCGTCCCGCAGTGTTCTGTCCTGGAACCGCTCTTGTTCGGTATATACTTTTCTGAGGTACAGGCAAACGTGGGAAGACTATGGCTCACCAAGTTCGCAGACGACTGCAAACTGGGCGCCATAATTGACTCTCCAGCTGACACAAACATCCTTCAAAAAGGTCTCACAGAGACAGATAACTGGTGCCAGCGCCATGGTTTAAAGCTAAATGCCAAAAAATGTATTGTCATACCCTTTGGCAAAAACAATGTGCCCACAAATTACCACATAGGCGGAAACCCATTAAGTACAGAGAAAGTTATTAGGGACCTGGGGACCCAAGATGATAGCAATCTCTCCTTTGAAAACCATATTGCCAAAGTGGTTAGAAAGACCTTCTACATAGCCCACCTTATCACGAAGGGTTTCACATCTAGATCAAGAGAGGTAATCATGCACCTTTATTCATCCCTCATCAGGCCCGTCATAGAATACAATGCCCCTTTTGGGATGTACCTTACCCGACACCTGCAGCAATTAGAAAGACCCCAAAAGTATCTCACCAAGAGGATCAAGGGTCTCAAACAGATGCCATATGCTGCTCGGTTAAAAAAAACTCTAGCTCTACTCAGTTGCATACCGCCTACTTCGAGGCGATCTATGCCTGACATACAAAGCTATGTCAAATCCAGAATTAACGGACATGCTCCACCTCAGTAAATCTAAATCCCTTAGAGCCACATGCTCGAGGGACTTGAACCTCAGCACAGAAATAAATAGAACTTGCTGGAGGGACAGGTTCATAACCCAGAAGCTCCCTTCGCTCTGGAATAGAATTCCAGTTCATGTGAGGCAGAGCACCTCACTGAATCTCTTCAAGAAGAATCTCGATAGGTGGATGGCGGATCATAGGTTTGTCCCAGGGATTACTCCCGTGTCACTATTAGACAGAGGCACAGTAAACAAAACCTTAAAAAGGGCACAGTATACTCAAATCAAGGGGTGGCGTAAGCCATACAGAATCGGGCTAGGCTTATAATTGCCCCAGGACAGATGCCTAGTATGAACCTATGAACCTATGAACATGTCAGAGCAGGAAAAAGAATACAGTGTGCCATACTGACATAGAACAGAATGTATATCAGGTATTACTTGTGCACATGTCAGAGTAGGAATATAAATACAGTGTGTCATACTGACATAGAACAGAATGTATATCAGGTATTACTTGTGCACATGTCAGAGTAGGAATATAAATACAGTGTGTCATACTGATATAGAACAGAATATATATCAGGTATTACCTGTGCACATGTCAGAGCAGGAGTATAAATACAGTGTGCCATACTGACATAGAACAGAATGTATATCAGTTATTACTTGTGCACATGTCAGAGTAGGAATATAAATACAGTGTGTCATGCTGACATAGAACAGAATGTATATCAGGTATTACCTGTGCACATGTCAGAGCAGGAGTATAAATACAGTGTGCCATACTGACATAGAACAGAATGTATACCAGGTATTACATGTGCACATGTGAGAGTAGGAGTATAAATACAGTGTGCCATACTGACATAGAACAGAATGTATACCAGGTATTACATGTGCACATGTCAGACCAAGAGTATGAATACAGTGTGCCATACTGACATAGAACAGAATGTATATCAGGTATTACTTGTGCACATGTCAGAGTAGGAATATAAATACAGTGTGTCATACTGACATAGAACAGAATGTATATCAGATATTACCTGTGCACATGTCAAAGCAGGAGTATGAATACAGTGTGTCATACTGACATAGAATAGAATGTATATCAGGTATTACCTGTGCACATGTCAGAGCAGGAGTATAAATACAGTGTGTCATACTGACATAGAACAGAAATGTATATCAGGTATTACCTGTGCACATGTCAAAGCAGGAGTATAAATACAGTGTGTCACACTGACATAGAACAGAATGTATATCATGTATTACCTGTGCACATGTCAGAGCAGGAGTATAAATACAGTGTGTCATACTGACATATAACATAATGTATATCATGTATTACCTGTGCACATGTCAGACCAAGAGTATAAATACAGTGCGTCATACTGACATAGAACAGAAGTGTATATCAGGTATTACCTGTGCACATGTCTGAGCAGGAGTATGAATACAGTGTGTCATACTGACATATAACAGAATGTATATCAGGTATTACCTGTGCACATGTCAGAGCAGGAGTATAAATACAGTGTGTCATACTGACATATAACAGAATGTATATCAGGTATTACCTGTGCACGTCAGACAAAGAGTATAAATACACTGTGTCATACTGACATAGAACAGAAATGTATATCAGGTATTACCTGTGCACATGTCTGAGCAGGAGTTTGAATACAGTGTGCCATACTGACATAGACCAGAATGTATATCAGGTATTTCCTGTGCACATGTCAGAGCAGGAGTATGAATATAGTGTGCCACACTGACATCAGAGAGAAATGCACATCAGGTATTACCTGTGCACATGTCAGAGCAGGAGTATAAATACAGTGTGTCATACTGACATAGAACAGAATGTATATCATGTATTACCTGTGCATATGTCAGAGCAGGAGTATAAATACAGTGTGTCATACTGACATAGAACAGAATGTATATCAGGTATTACCTGTGCACATGTCAGACCAAAAGTATAAATACAGTGTGTCATACTGACATAGAACAGAAATGTATATTAGGTATTAGCTGTGCTCATGTCTGAGCAGGAGTATAAATACAGTTTGTCATACTGAAATAGAACAGAAATGTATATCAGGTATTACCTGTGCACATGTCAGAGCAGGTGTATAAATACAGTGTGTAATACTGACATAGAACAGAATGTATATCAGGCATTTCCCTGTGCACATGTCAGACCAAGAGTATAAATACAGAGTGCCATCCTGACATAGAACAGAATGTATATCAGGTATTATCTGTGCACATGTCAGAGCAGGAGTATAAATGCAGTGTGCCATACCGACATAGAACAGAAATGTATATCAGGTATTTCCTGTGCACATGTCAGAGCAGGAGTATGAATACAGTGTGCCACACTGACATAGAAGAGAATGTATATCAGGTATTACTTGTGCACATGCCAGACCAACAGTATAAATACAGTGTGCCACACTGACAGAACAAAAATGTATATCAGGTATTACCTGTGCACATGTCAGAGCAGGAGTATAAATACAGTATAAATACAGCATGAATACAGAATAAATACATTATAAATACAGAATGAATACAGTATAAATACAGTATGAATACAGTATAAATACAGTATGACTACAGTATGAATACAACATGAATACAGTATGTATACAGTATAAATACAGTATAACTACAGTATGAATACAGTATGAATACAGTATGTATACAGTATGAATACAGTAGAAAAACATTTTGTATAGCCCACCTAATCATGAAGGGATTCACATCTAGATCAGGGGAGGTCATCGTGCCTCTTTACTCATCCCTCATCAGGCCCATAATTGAGTACAATGCCCCTTTTAGCATGTACCTTACCAGACACATGCAGCAACTGTAAAGACCCCAAAAGTACCTCACCAAGAGGATCAAAGGGCTCAAACAGATGCCATATGCTGCCCGGTTAAAGAATTCCAGCTCTACTCAGTGGCATATCGCCTGCTCAGAAGCGATCTGTGTCTGACGTATAAAGCCATGTCCAACCCGGAATTAATGGACATGCTGCACCTCAGAAAATCCAAATCCCATCGAGCTACGTACTTGAGAGACTTGATCCTTAGCACTGAAATAAATAGGACATGCTGGAGGGACAGATTCATAACCCAGAGGCTCCCTTCACTCTGGAATAAAATCCCAGTCCAGGTTAGGCAGAGTCCCTCATTGAGTCTCTTCAAGAGGAATCTTGATGAGTGGATGGAAGATCGTAGGTTTACCCTAGGTATCACTTCTGTGTCACTGTTAGACAGAGGCACAGTATACTATCCTTGAAAAAGGGCATAGCAAAATTAATTAAAAATTGGTGGCTAAAGCCAAACACACTCTGGCTAGGCTTATAAATGCCCTAGGGCAGATAACCTAGTATGAACCTATGAACCTATGAATTCAGTATAAATACAGTATGAATACAGTATAAATACAGTATAAATACAGTGTGCCATACTGACATAGAACAGAATGTATAGCAGGTATTACACGTGCACATGTCAGAGCAGGACTATAAATACAGCGTGCCATACTGACATAGAACAAAATGTATATCAGATATTACCTGTGCACATGTCAGAGCAGGAGTATGAATACAGTGTGTCATACTGACATAGAATAGAATGCATATCAGGTATTAAATGTGCACATGTCAGAGCAGGAGTATAAATACAGTGTGTCATACTGACATATAACATAATGTATATCAGGTATTACCTGTGCACATGTCAGACCAAGAGTATAAATACAGTGCATCATACTGACATAGAACAGAAATGTATATCAGGTATTACCTGTGCACATGTCTGAGCAGGAGTATGAATACAGTGTGTCATACTGACATAGAACAGAAATGTATATCAGGTATTAACTGTGCACATGTCAGAGCAGGGGTATAAATACAGTGTGCCATACTGACATAGAACAGAAATGTATATCAGGTATTTCCTGTGCACATGTCAGAACAGGAGTATGACTTCAGTGTGCCACACTGACATAGAACAGAAATATATATCAAGTATTACCTGTGCACATGTCAGACCAAGAGTATAAATACAGTGGGCCATACTGGCATATAACAGAATGTATATCAGGTATAACCTGTGCACATGTCAGAGCAGGAATATGAATACAGTGTGCCACACTGACATAGAACAGAATGTATAGCAGGTATTACCTGTGGACATGTCAGAGCAGGAGTATAAATACAGTGTGCCGTACTGACATAGAACAGAAATGTATATCAGGTATTAGCTGTGCACATGTCATATCAAGAGTATAAATACAGTGTGCCACACTGACATAGAACAGAAATGTATATCAGGTATTACCTGTGCACATGTCAGAGCAGGAGTATGAATAGAGTGTGCCACACTGACATACAACAGAAATTTATGTCAGGTATTACCTGTGCACATGTCAGACCAAGAGTATAAATACAGTGTGCCATAGTGACATAGAACAGAAATGTATATCAGGTATTACCTGTGCACATGTATGTATGAGTAGGTATGCCTGGCTGCCTCATAACAACAGATATGGAATGTAAAAGTCAGATAAATAAGATGCACATGTTGTACACGTGAGTAATCTTAGTTGCTGTGCATCTAACAGAGTTAGATTTTCACAGCTAATGGCTGTTGTTGTGTTGCTGGTTATCAGGTTGAAATTGGAGAGGTGTCCACCTGTGTTATGACTATATACCCATGCCTACTACAAACAGCTATATGACCACCTACATAGCTCTATGGTCTCATCAGTACCTTACTTGTAAATCCTGCCTCCACCAAGGTAAAGTAATCCCCTTTGCAGGACAAAAGCAATACGCAAACCACATAATTGATCACTATATTGGCTGTACGTGGCAAAGTAGGAACAGGCACCAACTTGTCAGCAAGTCAACCTTTGTTTGAACGAGCATATAAAGTCACAGGTGGATTACTGTAAGGCTAAATATGAGTACAAATTGGACACATCCACCAAGGGCAATCACGAGGCCTTCTTCACATATGTCTGCAATCTCAGAGGCAACAACCCAACCCACCCTGTAATTGTGGTCAGTCAATCCACATGCACACATACCATAGCTATAGTCAACCTACTGCAGAGAGGCTAGGGCAAACATCACCCCCCTGGCTCACCATCAGCATAGGTGGATATGCACAGCACCCACACCCCTCCCTTCATCATCAGGGAGCAGGTGCATACTGCCTAATCAAAGTCAACAAAAGCAAGTCTCCATGGGAGCTGATAACTTTCCTGTCTGCATCCTATGTGAACTCAGGTATATGCTTCCAGCTCCATTACACACTGTACACAAGCAAAGCCTGAGCACCATTGACATCCCATCTGCAAGGAAGATGGACACTGTCATCCTTCTACACAAACATGAATGATGAATGGTGGTTTATGCAATGTACTGGCCCTCACTGGGGGGGGCATGACATCAGAACCAGGAGTGCAATGCAGGTTCATACTGTGCTGATAGATGACAGGGGTATGATGTTGTTGAAAGTGGTGGCTAATGATAGGCAATATTGATGTGCTGGCTCTTTTAATAACTCTGGGCATTGTCTGAGGTCCTGTGATGTGTTTCCCTGTTTATGTCTTCCAGGAGGCATGCAGCATCAGCCAGCATACACTGCAGAGGAGAATTCAGCTATCACTGATGCAATAATACAGCACCATGTGGTGCTGATTGGCCAGAGACAAAATAATCTGTGGAAGCAAACTGCCCTGTGAGATGACCTTGTCCACACAGTTAGCACCTTGGGCCACCATTGCTGCAGATATGATCAGGTCAGACATTGGGCAACTGACCTAATAAGTCGTGCTCTGCAAAGGGATGCCACCGTGGCCAGGGATGGTACTGCTACAGATAGAGGTCCAGCCACACAGGCCCTATTTATTGCAACAGAAGAGCTCCTTACCAACCTTAGGGCAGCCCCCACACAACAACCAAGACATGAAACACAAGTCTTGGAGGTGGGTGGCACCCAGGAAACAGGCGAGGAGTGTCCACGTAAGGCCACAGTCCACACCAATTTAATCATGTAGCAGTCACACTGTCTTCTATAGAGTATGTAGATGCATATGTCAGTTCAAATTGCATTTGTGGGAGGGGTTTAGTAATGCACATAAGTGCACATCTATGATGAAGGACAGCGAATTGTGTACTATCAGAGCTTGAACTGTACCTGTGCAATAAAGTAGCATTCATCTTGTACCAATGCCAAATGTGAGTCTGCTGACAATACCTCTCCCCCACAACTACATAGGTACCACTGGTCTGGATGTAGGACAGCAGCCTGAAGCCAGTGAGTATGGGCTTTTCCTGTTGTGGCTAACCAGTTCCACAGGCTTGTTAAGGTCATGCATGTGACCATGACCACAACTGTTACTCTCAGCCGTTTTGCAATATCTGCATGTTCACCTGTGGTGGGGTTAACTGCATTGCATCACAGTGGTCATCACAGGGAGGTATTTTCAGGAGATGTCACATATCTGTAGCATACCTCACAACCTGTCATTGCAAGAAATCTTGACAAAGACTGACAAAATGGAGGAACAAAGGCCCAAAACTAGGAACATATGTTATAAATGAGTGTTATACAGTGCATATACATGGTATACACACACCTGTTAGAATGCCAGTTATTTGTGATATACAAAAATGAGAGCACAATAAAACATTTACAAACTCTTCCAACCTTTCATGTGACCTAGAACCTGTACAATTCAATTGTAAAACAAACAAATCTGTTAGGGGAACAATTATGTCACATAAAAAATGTACAAGAAGCTAGATGCATACGTGTGCACAGGCTGAAGCTAATGCTCCATTAAAGCAGTTTTCGATATATTACAGCATTACGTCTTCTTGGGTGCACACCTGCCATCAATTACAGAGACTCTTTGATTAACAGCAAATAATGGTCAGCTGTCCTACCAGGATTAGTCTAAATTTACTAACTTACGTGCTACAGCAATAGCCATAGTTTGCATACAGTTTACGAAGCAGCAACGGGATCTCATTTGTGAAAGTTATTAGCCCAGAGAAGGGTACACACATACTTCCACAGCATTGCATGTGCCATGGAACACAGTGAAGACAGTCATCAAATGGTGGTGAAAATATGCGGCAACCGTGACATTGCAAAGAACTGGACATCCCTCCAAATGTGTGGAAAACACATGATCCAAACTGTTCAGGGAGGCTGCCAGGAGACCTAAAGTAACACTAAAGGAATTGCAGGAATCTCTGACAAGTACCAGTTGTGTACTACATGTGATAACAATCACCTGTATTCTCCACATGTCTAGCCTATGGGGTAGGGTTGGAAGAGGGAAGCCTCTTCTCACACAGAACAACATCCAGGTCTGGCGAATTTCTCAAGAAAAATACATCAGGTCTCCCAAAAGGATGTGGAAAATGTGTTATGGTATAATGAGACCAGCGTTACACTTTTTGGCCATGATACCAAAAGGTTTGTGTGGCACAATAACAGCACTGTGCATCACCAAAAGAACACCATCCCCATGGTAAAGCATGGTGATGGCAATGTCCTGCTTTGGGGTTGCTGTTCATATGCTGGACATGGGCCTTTACCCAAGGTGGAAGGGATTAGAAACAGTTCCAAATACTAGTCCCTTATGGCCCAAAATCTTCATGTGTCTGCTAGAAAGCTGTGGATGGAGAAGAATTACACCTTTCCACACAACAATGACCAGAACCATGCATCAAAATCCAAAAAAGAATGTCTTCACCAGAAGACAATCAACGTTTTGGAATGGCCCAGTCACAGTCCACACCTACATCCAATAGAAAATCTGTGGGGTGCCCTTAAGAGGCGTGTGCAGAAGAGATGCCTTTGCAATATGACAGAGTTGTAGGGATTCTGCAATGAAGACTGTACAAATATTGTTAAGACAGGATGTGTCATGCTGATACACACCTTCCTAAGAGGACAGACTGCTGTTATGAAATCAAAAGGTGCTTTAACAAAGTATTAGTTTAAAGGTTTGCACAGTCATGCAACCAGCCTATTGTACATATTTCAACTTCTACATGTTACCCCTAACTGATGTGTTTGTTCTTCAATTGGATTGCACAGGTTATAGATAACATTAAAGGTGGGAAATGTTATCACATGATTTATGTGGTCTTGTGTTATATATCAGACAGACCTGGCATATTAACAGGGGTGTCCACACATATAATATCCACTGTAAGATTGTAAGGTTGTTAATGTAACTGGTTCTGTTGTAACATACATGTATTTCAGATTTTGAAGTATGAAACTCAAAATATGTCATTAATTAGTGACACCAGTCCTCATATCATCCCGGTAATGTGTCAGACAAACACAGGATTTATGACACACAGACCAGAAATATGAGCCACGCATGTACACATTCAGTGACACTCTGCACAGTTGAGACATATGTTCTGTAGAAGTTGCCACTGTGCTATACAGGTGAACAGCAATTATGTGTACATGGGTGCAGTGTGTGCTACTTGAAGGCCTATCACCTACTAACACTACTCACATATCACAGAGGTGTATATAAGTAGTAACATTAAGTGGAAAGGGCTGCACTGCATGATGTTGAGGGCCTGTCCGGAGTGTGTATGCAGTGGTCTGACTGTGTTGTGAATGTCACCAGTTGGCTACTGTGAGGTCTGTGTAATATCTGTCTGCCACCTTACATGTATGAGTGTGCATGTGTGTGTGTGTGTGTGTGTGTGTGTGTGTGTGTGTGTGTGTGTGTGTTTGTGTGTGTGCGTGTGTGCATGTGTGCGTGTGTGCATGTGTGTGTGTGTGTTTGTGTGTGTAGCAGCAGACAGTATAGTGCAGGTATTAATTTACATATGTTGTCTTCCCCCCACAGGTGGTCATGGTGGTCGTGACAATAATGATGATCATAGTCAGGGTCAGGTGTGGTTGTCAGGGGCTGAATCTGTGCCATCAGTTGGCATCCCACAGTCATCCACAATGTCCCTGCACACAGTCACAATGCCCACATATGTCCCGTACCAAGCAGCCACAGATGATGGACAGTTGGCAGATGGTGGCATGGAACAGGCTAGTGTATAGACTATGGCAGGTGTGAGTGTAGACACTGGCCATAGCCAGAGAGCAGGTATGGTCCCACACAGGTGGATGGACAGGCGTGCTTGCAGGAGGACTTCTACTCGTCAATACTGTCACAAGTGCCACAGCAGTTGTCACCAGACGTATGTTTTGGGCTGTCAGGGATACACAAGCATGTAGTGAACTCAAAACCAGACAAATACTCAGGGTGTTGAATGCAACTCTTTCTTATTTATGTGGCAACATACATCACCTTGTTGAGGCCACACGCCAAAATACTGATGTCACGAACTGACAGAGGGGTGAGACCTTTTCAATCCTTGACAGTGATGTGCTAGAGCATGTGGTGGTAGATGAGCATCAGCCACATGGACGTAGATCAGCACCAACATCAGCTGAGAGTCTATGGGGCCATGCACCTTCACACTCCCATAGTAGCAGTGGCACTAGCACTACCAAAGAGAGGTTGCTGTCCACATCACAATGGAGTAGGCCATGGGCAAGTAGTTCTGGCCAGTCCCGTCAGGGACACAGATCCAGCAGACATCAGTCACCACCAGGAAGCAGTACTGCATCCGGCCTTGGGCCTGATGGTGCCAGTGAGAACCTGGCAGGACCAATTCACATGTCCATGGCCAGAGATGGTGAACTGGACACCCTGCCATGTACGGTTGACAGCTGTCCAACATACCCCTGTGTAGGACAGGAACATGGCATGACTGTGTGTATACATACATACACACATCTGTATCACAGGCAGGTCACCTCCAGGCACACATAGCAACTCTGCACAGCCCATCTATAGGATACCCCTCCAAACACACACATATGATGTCAACCGTATGGCCCAGCCTAGGCCTCTGGCAAATCCACACCACACTCTGTGCATATGATGATACCTGTGCCACATCCCTGTCATCCATACCATCAATGCAGGGACATGCTAATATGGGTCTGATGCACAAGGTGAATATAGTACAGTGTAGCTATGTAATAATGTGCAAGGTGCTGTCTGCTTGCATTTGTTATGGGTACACATAAAGGTGTATGTACCTTATTAGCTATGATGCATTATTGCTGTCAGTACCACTGACTGAATGTAATCTGACATGCTGTATTCTGTTTGTTTTTCAGGTGTCTGTGTGTCTGCAGGCTGTGGCCCTGCAGACATTACCAACATGGAGTATGGCAGAGTAGAAATACATCAACCATTTCATAGCCAAAGTACAGCATTATATGTACATTTACCAGGTGTGTATGCATGCAACAATGTGTGATGGACACTGTTGTCAGACAGTGTGACCTTGCATACATACCCCTTGTCACAGACAGGTAGCCTTCAGACATGTCACCTCAGTGTTGTGTAGTACCACAGGCTCATACATACAGAACAGGTTACTGGAGTACTGCCAGTAAGTCCCTCACAAGCTTAGCCATTAGATTAACCACAACAGCTTCACCTGTCAGCACCTGTTTCTCCTGCCATTTCTTTCCCATACACTCAACCCTGATACAGTTGGTGAGGGTATGCATGGTACTGCGTATGCCAGATTTATGGTATGTATTCCTGAGTTCCCATGGTGGAACAGGGAGACAAATAGTATAGCCTTTGCATACACACAGTAAAGAGTGACACAGGGGATGTGCTTACAGTAACATAAACACAGTTGGCAAAAGACAGATTAGTAAACCTACATATTCACTTTAATGTACTATAGTGCTACATACACATGGCATGCTCCACATAGATTATATGCATGGGACATAACCCATTACATCTTACAACACGTAATGTTGTGAATGCCTTCATGGATGGTGAGATAACCCAGCAGAAATAGCAACAGGAGTCATCTATTGCTCCTATAAGCCTGGATAAGTGATAGGGTAACAGACGTTGTATCAGCATGATGTTACAGCCAGATATATCTGATGCTGGCATGTGTGTGACTACATTAACTGTGACATATTTGTCAACAATATCACAAACATGGCCATTGTTAGGGGGCACAGACCACATATAGGTTGCAAACATCTGGATATTCTGTAGACTTATCTACAGATGACTGGTTTGGCCTGTACAGTGGTTTAACATGCTGCATGTGAGGCAGATGCCAATAAAATGCTATATAAAGTAATGCCATTGGGAGGTGGTAAACAGGCATGGATGATACACACATCAAAATGGTACAACACACATAGGATATGATTCTCACCCAAACACACATGCACACACACAGTTGCCAGTATTGTGATTAGAACCCCTACCTATCTAGTTATTTCTACGATAGTGTTACGCAGCTATCAGATGTGCCACAGAGCTTATATGAATTCACCTTGTCCCAAGGTACCTCTAAGGTGAATAATATCAGCAGACCTTGTAAAGTAGGTGATGGGAAGTGTATAGGGTGGTACACAACTCAAAGTGGTACAACTCACACAGGATATGATTCTCACCCAAACACACACACACACACACACACACACACACACACACACACACACACACACACACACACACACACACACACACACACACACACACACACACACACACACACACACACACACGCACACTTACTTGCCCATATTGAGATTAGAACCCCCTGCCTGTCTAGTGACCTGTACTATAGTGTTACACAGTTATTGCACACACTACAAAGCTTACTGAGCTGACAATTGGCCAAATGTGCTGATAAGGGGAATGACATCAGCAGGACTGATAAAGTAAGGCACTGGGTGGGAAACATCAAAGTACTTCTTCCTACAAATATACAAACACACTTATACACCCACACAGGATCTGAGAGTAAAACCCTTGCCTATCTAGTGATTTGTAATATGGTGTTTCGCAGTTATCGCATGCGTTACAGAGGTTACTGGGTTGACAACCTGCCAAAGGTGCCAATGAGGAGAATGACATCAGCAGAACTGATAAAGTGGGGCACTGGGAAGTGTTGTGTGTGGGAATGGCCTAAAACTGTTCACCTACAAATAAACACTCCTTCGCTCTCGCACACACAGCTGTCACACACACACAGAACTGCCAATATTGAGATTAGAACCCCTACCTATCTAGTTATTTGTACTATAGTGTTATGCAGTTATCTCACGTGCTACAAAGCTTATAGGGGAAGCAAGTGTCCAATGATACTTCTAAGGTGAAAGACAGCAGCAGATCTTGTGAGGTAGGGCAATGTGAAGTGTACTGAGTGGGAAAAGTCTCCTAATACATAGACCTACAGACACAGACATACACACACGCAGGTGATGTGATATTATAAATCCACTCTCTGTACTATTCCACAATGGGGCTCACCTTTTATGCTGGCACATGCAACTGTTTACAACTGGTATGCCACTGTCCACAGCAGGACATCACTGTATGCCATTTAGGTTATCCGTGTGTGTGACTCAATCTGTCTGTGTCCCCCTGTGTGTGTCTATCTCTCTCTATCACTGTCTGTCTTTCACTTCTCCACATCTATATGTGTATGCTTGACATATGTTGTTATCTGTTGCCCACATATATGTCTGCATGTCACATGCAACAGATGCAGATATATCACATATGGGCCACCTAAAGCTAGCTGAGGGTAACCCTGTCTGATGTGTGTGTGTGGACAGTTAAGGTGTACATAGCTGTCTGTATGCACAGACATATATACACAATACAGTCATATAGTCCGATGTGGGTTTCAACATGTTTTGTGATTCTGTAGGTGTAGGAGCACACCCAGTGTGACCTTCTATAGTTAGAGTGGGACTCCATTCCAGTGATAAATGTACTCCAGTCTGGGGTTTCGTGTGTTACAGCCATACCTCTCAAGAGTACACAGGACTTTCCTCGGGGTACTGGGGTTGTTTATCAGACATTTTCTGACATAGCTGTAGTCTGATACTGCAATGCATTGTTTCATTACCTAGTGCCAGACATCCTCAGATCATCACAGTGCTTTACCAGAGGACTACTAGTTGTATGATGCATAGGCCAATATTATGAGGGCAGCTATGTAAATTCTTGCCCAACAAGACCAGTTGTGAGGTGGGCTACAGCCAGTTGAGTGATACCGCACTGTGTAAACAGTTCAGCAGCTTGGTGATATACTGGCTGGAGATCTCTGGCTTGTGAGGTATCTTTCTAACCTGAGATGTCATATCCTTGTGTGGCCACACCTCTCACCTGTACAATTTTTGACAGATTGTCCAGGTGTTTGGCTAGAATTTTCATCCTGTCTATGTAAACTTGTGTTTTTAAGGAAAGTTAGTTAAATATAATTGAAGAGTAATGTTATAAAATAATGACAGACATTACTGTTTCAGACTACATAACTTTCAGACAATTCCTGCTACTGCAAAACCCTCACCCTACAAACTTTCTAAATATGTAAGGGCAATATTTACAACACATGCCTATCATTGTGCCTTTGTTCCACTTTTATTTCTGCCCTTGACCAGACGTCATGCTGTCAGAGGTTGGGAGTTAGGGTGTCAGTACAGAGTGCATTCTAATGTGCAGGCATGTCCATTAAATGTAAAAGCAAACACAAGACAAAAGGATTATTGAGAATAACCACTGGCAACAGTACCAAAAAGCACTATATTCACAAAAGCCTTAGCACCTTGGCTACACAGTCTTCAAGATGTCTATTATATGTGTAGTATATTCCACATAGCACTGTGACTTCCAGGTATGTCAGTGGCAGAGCAGTAGGTGTCACTGACATGCATAATAGTTGGCACTGGAGTTATCTGCACATGGCCCTGTCAATGACAGCACTGTACCTCGGGCACTACAAGACAACTGCCAGCAGAATGTGCTGGCCAGATCCAGACAGTATTAACCACACATAGCTCATTGACTCATGCATATTGGGGGGGGGGCACACCTGTCAACTGTACACATTTGCACAGAATGTGCTAATATTTGCTTTACATTTTGATTCCATTTACCATACTATTTTCCCTGTCTTGGGGACTAGAGGCATGTCAATAAAGACCACAGGTCTGACTGTAATGGCATACATTTGAGTTTTAGACTTTTTACCCTTCATAGCCTTACTGAAACTGTGAGACCTGCTGTGCTATTACTGTATGAGCCTGAAGTGGATAATTCAACATTGCTGCCATTTGTGGGCCTTTGCCAGACATTTCTCTTTGGTTATCTACAGCTGACTTGCTGTGTGGGTCTGAAGGGTGGGTATGGGACCCTCACATTGACATCCATGCCTGTGACCTATGACCCCCCCAGTTGTCCCCACACATATACTGCAGTGGGATTTGCCACCTTGGGTACTACTGCATAGTGTGGGAAGGACAATATTGGGCAGACATTTCCAGGTGTCCCACATAACTGTCAGTTGTCTTCTGCTATCCCAGTAGGCCACCCCTTTCCCTTGCATGCATGCAGCATTATCATAGATATGCTACCAAAACATACTAATCCATTCATGTATTGTTAAAAAGACTGACTTACCTTGTGCCTGTGGCAGTTTTGAGGACGGTGCTTTCAGGGCCACCTATGTTGGATGCACACAGTACACTGCCTATACATGGAAATTTACAGGTAATGTGATTTGTGTGTCATCCATTTTACTGTGTGTGCGAGTCAGAGAGAGGTGTCAGTCCCTAGGGTCCCTACAGTGTCAGTGTGTGTGCTATGCATTGCCTCTTTTCCAAGGCGTGAGCATACTGGCCATGCCTCCATCTGCTACAGGAGCAGGCTCAGGGACCTCCTCCTCTGAGTCCCTCTGTGCCTGTGGGGTCCTTGGCAATGGCAGTGGGTTGTGTGGCCCTTCCCCATGCTGTTACTACTGCAGCTGTTTCTACAGGATCATATTATGTAGTATGGCACATACTATGAACATGTGTGTACATGTGGCTGGAGAGTACTGCAAGACTCCACCAGATATATCAAGGCAGTAGAACTATGACTTGAACATCCCAAACACACACTCTATAATGATCCTGGTTTGTGTGTGTGCTTCATTATGGTATTCCTGTGTGGGTGTGTGGTATTTCTGATGGGTGTCATCATCCACAGCTCCAGTGCATAGCCGGCATCCCCCACCAGATAGCCATACGGGATGCCCCCACTGGCAAATGCCTGGCACAGCTGTGATGAATGCCAGATGTGGGAGTCATGATAGCTTCCAGGGCTGGCAACAAACACACATTCATGATAATGTTCTAGGCATTGCACACACCCTGGCAGTTGATGGAGGGGAAGCCCTTGGGGTTAATATAGATCCTACCCTTTTTACAAGGTGGTGTTTTGATGTGGATGTGCATGCAGTCTGTTGCACCCAGTACCTCTGGGTATTCTGCTACATGGTGGAAGATATGTATATTACTGGTCATCTCCTCATGGGTGTTGGGGAAGTAGATGTGCTTACCAGCATGTAGTAGCATGGAATCCAGGAACTGGTGGAGCACCCTGGATGCAGATGCCTGTGAGACCTCCATGATGTCCCCAGTAGGTCTTTGAAAAGTACCTGTAGTTAGTATTCTTAAGGTTACACTTACCTTGGTATCCAATGTGATGGGCTCCCCTCTGTTGTCTCTGGGTCTGAGATGAGGCTGGGACAGCTCGATGATTTGCTGCAGTATGTTTCTGTCCACTCTGTAGCAGTCTACCATCTCCAGTTCATGTAGCCCCTGGTAAGTTATCGTAGGTCTGAACACTCTTCTCCTCCTCCTCGGTCTGTGGCAGATGTCAGCATTATGCTCCTCACTGCCCACAGCCTCTAGCACACACTGATGGATCACAGCAATTGCAGCCTCTAACATTTTCCAAGTTAAAATTCCCCTGCATGTATACACCAACGGTGCAGAGTTTGTGGGAAAAAAACAGACTGTAAGCTGTTTCTATAGTTTATACTGTTGTGCTGCAGATACTGCCTGTATGATTGGCTGACTATGATTCATTCCACCTGTATGATTGGCTGACTATGATTTAGTCCACCTGCATGATTGGCTGACTATGGTTCAGTCCACCTGTATGATTGGCTGACTATGATTCAGTCTACCTGTATGATTGGCTGACTATGATTCATTCCACCTGTATGATTGGCTGACTATGATTCATTCCACCTGTATGATTGGCTGACTATGATTCAGTCCACCTGTATTATTGGCTCACTATGACTCATTCCACCTGTATGATTGGCTGACTATGATGCATTCCACCTGCCAGCGCTGTTATTTGTACTTGATTGCATTTATTCTGCTATTTCCCTTTTTTCCCTTTTTCTCCTTTCCCATTTCCATGCCTTTTAAGCCCCAAGGAGCACCGTGCAAACCCGGTGCCCAAGTGTAAACAGTCTGCCTATTTCCAGGTTATTTTGTTTTGTTTTGTTTTATACCCAGTGAGTGCTGCACAAACGCATTTAGTTAATGTAAACACTGAGAAATGGATGTGAACACACTCTTCATTTCATAGAATAAGTCAATGCAGCCTCAGACACATACCCTTGCTTAGCTGTGCTTAGCTAAGCTTACCTGGTGGCCATGAAGCTCCAATGTGCTTACAACATGCATGACACACCCCCTTTTCATGTCTGCTGCTCCTCTTGCTTACACCACTGCCTTATAACACCTACACACTTAGGTGTAGTTTGGCACTTAAAATATTTTTGTGATTCAATAAATTTCCCCTCATTTGCATACCCCACTGCCTTAGTCCATAGTTACTGCACTAACACAGAGCCTTTCCCCTTGGCAACAACTGTTCCCTGGTATTATTTTGATTCTGCATGCCATAGACTATAATAGCAAAATACAGATTTCACTTAAAATTGAGTTTTCACATTTTGTTTTATTTTCAGCACGATCCGATCTGCACGCCTCTGCCCTATGCTTAAACATCCGAGATTGGCCAAAAAAAACCTTTTATTTTTGGAAAAATTTAACATCCAGTAGAATATACTGGGTATGTCCCTTTCGAACCACTTGACCCTGCTCTGTACATAGCCAGACAAACCAGCTGTGTGTGTGTGTGTGTGTGTGTGTGTGTGTGTGTGTGTGTGTGTGTGTGTGTGTGTGTGTGTGTGGGAGGATGATTACTGTTACTGAGAGTTCCACTGATGATATATGTTGAAAGGCTTTTTATATATAGTTTTTTTCACACTGTGTGTATTTTCTGTTCCTACACTTCATGCATTAATTGTGAATTGATTCACCCAAGTTCTGCATGAAAATGGTTAGTTTTGATCAGTGCAGTATCAATCTGATAGCATGGTCAATAATACAATCAATCTGATAGCATGGTCAATAATCCAATCAATCTTATAGCACAGTCAATAATCCAATCAATCTGATAGCATGGTCAATAATCAAATCTTCTAGCATGGTCAATAATCCAATTAATCTGATAGCATGGTCAATAACCCAATCAATCTGATAGCATGGTCAATAATCCAATCAATCTGATAGCATGGTTAATAATCCAATCAATCTGATAGCATGGTCCATAATCCAATCACTCTGAAAGCATGGTTCATAATCCAATCAATCTGACAGCATGGTCAATAATCCAATCAATCTGATAGCATGGCTAATAATCCAATCAATCTGATAGCATGGTCAATAATCCAATCAATCTGATAGCATGGCCAATAACCCAACCAATCTGATAGCATGTCCATAATCCAATCAATCTGATAGCATGGTCAATAATCCAATCAATCTGATAGCATGGCCAATAACCCAACCAATCTGATAGCATGGTCAATAATCCAAAAAATCTGATAGCATGGCTAATAATCCAATCAATCTGATAGCATGGTCAATAATCCAATCAATTTGATAGCATGGTCAATAATCCAATCAATCTTCTAGCATGGTCCATAATCCAATAAATCTGATAGCATGGTCAATAATCCAATCAATCTGATAGCATAGTCAATAATCCAATAAGTCTGATAGAATGGTCAATAATCCAATCAATCTGATAACATGGTCAATAATCCAATCAATCTTCTAGCATGGTCAATAATCCAATCAATCTGACAGCATGGTCAATAATCCAATCAATCTGATAGCATGGTCAATAATCCAATAAATCTGATAGCATGGTCAATAATCCAATCAATTTTCTAGCATGATCAATAATCCAATCAATCTGATAGTATGGTCAATAATCCAATCACTCTGATAGCATGGTCAATATCCCAATCAATTGGATAGCATGGTCAATAATCTAATCAATCTGATAGCATGGTCAATAACCCAATCAATCTGATAGCATGGTCAATAATCCATTCAATCTGATAGCATGGTCAATAATCCAATCAATCTTCTAGCATGGTCAATAATCCAATCGATCTTATAGCATGGTCAATAACCCAATCAATCTGATAGCATGGTCAATTATCCAATCAATCTGATAGCATGGTCAATAACCCAATCAGTCTGATAGCATGGTCAATAACCCAATCCGTCTGATAGCATAGTCAATAATCCACTCTGATAGCATGGTCAATAAACCAATCAATCAGACAGCATAGTCAATAATCCAATCAATCTGATAGCATGGCCAATAATCCACTGAGTCTGATAGCATGGTCAATAACCCAATCCATCTGATAGCATGGCCAATAACCCAATCAATCTGATAGCATGGTCAATAATCCAATCAGTCTGATAGCATGGTCAATAACGCAATCCATCTGATAGCATGGTCAATAACCCAATCAATCTGATAGCATGGTCAATAATCCAATCAGTCTTATAGCATGGTCAGTAACCGAATCAGTCTGATAGCATGGTCAATAACGCAATCTATCTGATAGCATGGTCAATAATCCAATAAATCTGATAGCATGGTCAATAATCCAATCAAGATGATAGCATGGTCGATAATCCAATCAATCTGATAGCATGGTCGATAATCCAATCAATCTTCTAGCATGGTCCATAATCCAATCAATCTGATAGCATGGTCAATAATCCAATCAATCTGATAGCATGGTCAATAATCTATTCAATCTGATAGCATGGTCAATAATCCAATCAGTCTGATAGCATGGTCTATAATCCAATCAATCTGATAGCATGGTCAATAACCCAATCAATCTTCTAGCATAGTCAATAATCCAATCAATCTGATAGCATGGCCAATAATCCAATCAATCTTCTAGCATGGTCAGTAATCCAATCAATCTGATAGCATTGTCAATAATCCAATCAATCTGATAGCATGGTCAATATCCCAATCAATCTGATAGCATGGTCAATAATCCAATCAATCGGATAGCATGGTCAATAACCCAATCAATCTGATAGCATGGTCAATAATCCAATCAATCTGATAGCATTGTCAATAACCCAATCAATCAGATAGCATGGTCAATTATCCAATCAATCTGATAGCATGGTCAATAACCCAATCATTCTGATAGCATGGTCAATAATCCAATCTGATAGCATGATCAATAATCCAATCAGTCTGATAGCATGGACAATAACCCAATCCATCTGATAGCATAGTCAATAATCCAATCAATCTGATAGCATGGTCAATAATCCAATCAATCTGACAGCATAATCAATAATCCAATCAATCTGATAGCATGGTCAATAATCCAATCAGTCTAATAACATGGTCAATAACCCAATCCATCTGATAGCATGGCCAATAACCCAATCAATCTGACAGCATAGTCAATAATCCAATCAATCTGATAGCATGGTCAATAATCCAGTCAGTCTGATAGCATGGTCAATAACCCAATCCATCTGATAGCATGGTCAATATCACAATCAATCTGATAGCATGGTCAATGCAATCAATCTGATAGCATGGTCAATAATCCAATCAGTCTTATAGCATGGTCAGTAACTCAATCAGACTGATAGCATGGTCAATAACCCAATCAATCTAATAGGATGGTCAATAATCCAATCAATCTGATAGCATGGTCAATAATCCAATCAATCTGATAGCATGGTCAACGTTAGTGGCTCATATCCCTGCAAACACTAATCAATCAATAATCCAATCAATCTGATATCATGGTCAATAATCCAATCAATTTGATAGCATGGTCAATAATCAAATCAATCTGATAGCATGGCTGCAAGCACTAATCAATCAATAATCCAATCAATCTGATAGCATGGTCAACGTTAGTGGGTCATTTCCATGCAAACACTAATCAATCAATAATCCAATCAATCTGATAGCATGGTCAATGTTAGTGGCTCAACAGGTGACACACTTAACTGTGGTGGTGGAAGATCAGAAGGCTGTGGGTTCTATTCCCACTCCAGGTACTTGGATTAATTTCCAGTACTGACCCTGCAGTGTTGTATAGGAGGAAGGGGTACTGTACTCTTGAGTCTGCTGTCCTTCAGATGAGAATTTAAACCAAGGTCCCATTTGCCTGTGGTAGTGGTAGCACAGGAAGATGTAAATGGTCCCACAACTCTTATTGAAAAAGAGTCAGAGAAGTTCCTCAGTGCCCTGGCCAAATATCTTGTAGTTAGTATAAATACCACATCGGGTCTTGGCTGAATAAAGGGTACTGACCTGGTGGGACTAACCTGCTGAACAAAGAGAAAAATAAAATAAATTCACCAAACACATCTTGACTTTTACCAGAGCAATGCCTTGATGCCATTACTACTAGCTTCTTTTGATCATTTTTAATATTCTTTTAGTATTGTAGACGGTTTGTGTCTCAGAAATCAGACCAGCAGTCTTTAAGAAAGCTTGTTTCTTTACTGGATTTACTTAACTGTTACTGAATATCAAAATCATTATTTAAGCCTAATGTACAGTTACACTATAACCCCACAGTACAGAACATCTTGAAGCACAAATGTTCTGCCCTGATTATATGAAAATATTCCGAGTATACATATGATGTAAACACTCAGACTGAAGGCAATTACGTGATGTTACACAGCCTAAAAACTAACAGAAGCATTTTTTTAGGGGTTCAAGTCCCCTTACATCTCATTATTACTGTCAGTCTGATGTCATTTACCTCACAGAAGGAATAAGTGGTTAAAACATTAAAAAAATAAACTCTATGCATTATGTCACCAAGATAGTGCTGCTTCAGAGCATTTGTGCTATATATATATATATATATATATATATATATATATATATATATATATATATATATATATATTCTGATAACACATAGTGAGCAAAATGAGGAGACACTGCACTAAACTTATTAGAACGTATATGCTATGAGCAGATAACATCTGCACCCTAATGGAAAGTTCTACATGTGTTCTACAACTTGCCAATAGTCTGTGGATATTTGATGACAGGAAAAAAGTGCTTGAACTGGCAATTTGACCCTTTTGTTTTAAGTCCCAACACACCCATTGAGTAGGTACTGTATTATGTTTTATATCCACTTTCTATATAGCAAGCTTGTTTTTGGTACATCATCAGTGACTAGAGTATCCATTCAGCCCGTGGCTGTTAAATTATAATACAGATACCAGGATGGTGCAGGAGATAATTTTTAAATATTGGAATCTTTTTTTTTAACATGCCAACTAGTCTAAAAGTATTTTTAAGAGCATTGATGTTTAGTTACAAAAGGGGCCCCAATATGAAAAACATCCTGGAATTTGGTCAAGGGTCAACTGTTAAGGTAGGTGAACACAAAACAGGTACCTTCAAGTGTGGTTCTTGTTCTCAGTGTCCACTTATTGTAAATTGCTCAGAACTGGTGATTTGGGACAATAGCTATAAGTTAAAACTGAAGGGGTACTTTAATTGTCTCTCCAAGTGGGTGGTATACTTAGCTTATTGCACAGAATGTTGGTCCTATTATGCTGAGAAGACAGAGAGGAGACTGAAACAGAGAGTATGTGAGCACCTATATGATATCAACGAAAATAATTGTATAAATGCCTTGTTTAGGCATACTCTTAATTGTTCTCATGGCACTTTTAAGTTTTTGTTATTGGAGCAAGTAGGACCATTACAGAGAGGGAGTGACTGGAAAACCAGTTTGGAGTATTGTGTGTTAATTTGGCAGATACGATTGGACGCATACCCCCCCCCCCCGGTTTAAATGATCATGTGTCCCTTGCTCCAGCTCTGAAAAGAAAGGCTGCTAAGGTGTGATGGTTTTAAAAGTTTTTTTGTAGACAGGTAGTTCCTATAGTACATATATTTTTACATATATTTGTATCTGAGTTGATTCATTAGATATTTGCACATATTTTATATATTCAAATGGTTATTTTGTTGTTGGGTGATGCACTTCTATTTAGGTTTTTGTGATTTATGTAGGTACTGGACGGGTAATGTATTTGATGTGACCTTAAACCAATGGGCAGTTGTTTTCACAATTGCATTAACCAATGAAATGTAGATTGATGGTATTTAATGATGTTTTGGAAGTATGTCATTTATTCTGATGAAGTTCCGTTGATGTGTAACAAAAGTGCTTTATTTAATTTTTTTGTTATTAAAGTTTTAAAATATTGCTCCTGTGTTTTTCATTTTGAGTGAGCAGGTTCACCTTTATAGATTTCCCTCCGCTGTACTGACTCCTTTTTTGTTTTTATTTTGGTGTTTTTACTCAGTTGACACCATTGGTTTCTAGTCTTGTGTGATTTCGGTGGGATGGCCGCTCTTGGAAATCAAGGAAATGCTGCTTGCTGTAGGAGCCAGAGTGCCTTATTGGGAAAATTGATCACACTGATTTAAACATTTTTGCAGGGTGAAGTACCGGAATTGGCTACTTCCAAGACTGATGATTATGTTTCCTGTTACCAAGTGAGACAGGGGTAGATGACATCACTTCCTGTTACACAAGACAGTACCTTTGTCAGAGATATGATAGCTTCTGTGGTGACCAGGTACTCAATGGTATATAGAGGAAGAAATTTCATCAGTGGGTTGCAGATGAGTACAGAATTCAACCTTAATGAAGGGCCTGGTGTTTCGGTTAATGGGGGCAGGCAACCAGTGAGCTATGGAGCCCTCCAGGAATATATTAATATGGATATTAATTCTTGGCTAAAACATACTGCTAGTGGAACTTTAAATGTTCCAGGGAATGAGATTTCATCCTATCAAGGTATGGTGTACAAACTTAGACAGAATAACTAAATATAAGACTTTGGCACTAGATAATTGTTTTTGGGGGGAGCACATTAATAGGAAAGAGTCCTGAAGGGGCTTAGGGTGACCAAATTTCCCAACAATGTGGATAATGGAACTGAGTTTTTTTATGAGCTAGTGTGTATATTCAATGATTGTGGACTTATGGTAATGCGAGCAATCATTAAGAACAATGACAAGAGACTTGAACAACTACATAAGGAGATCTTGGATTTAAACAGTAAAATTGAAAAGGACTTGTTACACATCATTTATGATTATAAATGTAAATATCTAGCATTTTCTAAAGATATGGATAGTGAAGCTGATAGAAACAAGAAAAGAAAAATATATAAGCTTGAACATGATGATAAAGAATACAAAGATGCATAGCATAGAGTGTTTTTTGCCCAAAAGAAAGACATATTTTAAGGATGTAGGTAGTACTGTCAGTAAGAGTTGTAATCATGAAGAGCATCAGGAACATGAGGAAGAGAGAATCCCTTCAGGAAAACACCCTTTGATGAAGTCCCCCAGAATTCTGAATTTAAGGTCATGACCGTCTTATGCACAAGTGACTCAGAAGTCCATTTACTGACAAAATCAAAGTCACCAGATGAACGGGGAACAAGGAGGGAGGAGAAGAGGTTATTGACAGTTTCTATGCCCCTTTTAGATGATTCAACAGACAGGTTATCAGAAGACGAGGGGGAGCCTAGACCCTGATTCAAAAAGAAGGACCTGTAGTTACACTTAACGACTTTCATGTGTTTAATTATAGTGATTTAGAGATGGACATGATACATTTTGAATTGTTTTAAGAAGGTTTTACATTTGTTCCCACCAGGAGGGGTAATATCTCATAGGCCATCATTGATACAAAAATGTTTATTAGAAATTTAAATCTGGAGGTTTTGTTTAATGACCAGCCTGCAGAAAACCCAGTTGGGAGACTACACAAAAAAAGTTCCATTAACCCACCTACCCACCCTGTGTTGAGCAATTTTGAAGGCCTGGTTGAAAGCGACTTTAGGAAACTATTCACCACCAAAAGATGGTACAAAAGGAATTTAACTGTTGATGAGAAGGGCCTACTTGAAGAATTAAGTGGGAACCAGGAATTAAGGATTATGAAACCTGATAGGGAGGGTGTGGTTATTGTGGAAGAGTGGATGTATCAGAGCAAAATGTTAGAACTATTACATAATGAGGGGAATATGTATAGGTGTCTAGGAATGCAATTGCCTTAGTGTACAGGAATATAGATTTAATTTTAGAGGATAACCTGTTACAGGGGGCGATAGATAAAAATGTATATGAATTGTTGATTGCACCAAAACAAGTGATCCCTGGGATTTTTGGGATTCCAAAAATGTATAAGGATGTATTAAATCCTCCTCTAAGACCACTAGTTTCATCAGCTGGATTTAAAACACAGCCTATGGCAATTTTTGTAGACAGTAAATTGAAACCCCTTTATGGGTTATATCAACACATTTTAGTGGATTTGTGAGAATTTTAAAGAAAACGAGTACGGAGGAATTTGCTGCTGATTATTTTTTATTACTATTAGCATTAAGGATCCTTTTAGTCTCTTCCTTCATGGTTTAGGATTAACTTGGTTTGAGGAAGCTCTATCTGGATTTAAATTCTTGTCCCAGCAAGTTTATAATTTAATCCTGGAGAACATGGAATTGATTTAAAAAAAACAATTTTATTTTTTTTCAGGGTGAATTATTTAAACAAATTAATGGGGTTGCCATGGGAGCTTCGTATGCCCTCATATTTCCAAATATTGTTTTGTTATTTTGGGAAAACAGTATGTTTTCTCTTCTGTTTAATATGAATATATTAGAGTTTAGTTTCATTTTTTGGATGACACTTTTATTATTTGGAAGGGTGCTTTAGATGCTATTGATGAATTTATAAATTACAGCAATAGTACTACAAATTTTTTGATATTTAGCCATAGTGTGGGGTTAAGTGACATGCATTTACTAGATATCCGCATTTTCTAGGATAGGACTAAGAATAGATATGTATCAAGGCTTTATAAGAAAGAACACTTTTCTAACTCCTATTTGCACTTTTACAGCCCTCATCCTTATTTCCAGAAAAAGAATAGCGTGAAGGGCCAAATGGTGCGAGTGGCCGGGTCTATATTAGATCATCAAAATGGCAAAATTTCAAATGATCTAATATTGAATCCAATATCGCAAATGCTGAAAACAGCAAAGCTGCACAAAACCAAATTCTTTCCTAGGGAAAGAATTTGGTTGGCCGTTGTTGTGGCTTCGCTGTTTTCAGCAATGCGATAGAAAGTTACGGGTTGGGTTAAGGCAAGTATGTGATTGTGCAGACATTCAGGTTAGAGCGTGGGTTGGGTGAGTTAGGCTTAGGGTGCGGGTCAGGTTAGTGTGTGATTATGACAGAATTTGGGGTTAGGGGCAGGTTAAGTCTGTTAGGGTTAGGGTGTGGGTGAGGTGAGTGTGCGATAGTGAGAATTTGGGGTTAGGGGCTGGTTAAATGAGTTAGGGTTAGGGCGTGGGAGAGGTGAGTGTGCGATAGTGAGAATTTGGGGTTGGGGCAGGTAAAGTGAGTTAGGGTTAGGGCGCGGGTGAGGTGAGTGTACAATAGTGACGGACCTTAGGGTTAGGGTCTGGGTTAAGGTAAGTGGACAGATACTAGTGTATGTGCAGTGTAGTGTAGGGTTAGATGTAAGTTTTAAATGTATGTGTGTGGATTGCTGCTTTTTAGTGTGCTTGTGGTGTGTGTGTGTTTTTCGGAATAGCAAATTTTTCCCTGGGAAAAAAATCGCTGTTTTGAGGTTTCCATATTATTAGGGTTCAGGTTTTGCAGTTCGATGTTACTGCATTTGATAATGAGCCATTTCCATGATCTGATATAGACCCCGAGTGGCCCATATGACCACCAGAAGGGAAGACCTAATGGATGAGTTAAACTATATAGAAGGATTATTTATAACTAGAGGTTACTCCAGACACCTTGTTGAGTTCATCAAGGAGATTTTACAGGGATGGGGAAACAAATACCTCCACTTATTGAATCTTGGTGTTAATGATGTAGAGTCTAGCTGTCAAAGGAATTCTAGACATATGAACACAGAATTACTGTTTGTGTTAAATTATAATACAGATACCAGGATGGTGTAGGACATCATTTTTAAATATTGGGAGCTTTTTGCTAACATACCAAATAGTCTAAAAGTATTTTCAAGAGCATTAAAGTTTAGTTACAAAAGGGGCGCCGATATGAAAAACATCCTGGAATTTGGTCAGGGGTCAACTGTTAAGGCAGGTAAAAACAAAACAGGTACCTTCAAGTGTGGTTCTTGTTCTCAGTGTCCACTTATTGTAAATTGCTCAGAACTGGTGATTTGGGACAATATCTATAAGTTAAAACTGAAGGGGCACTTTTAATTGTCTCTCCAAGGGGGTTGTATACTTAGCTTATTGCACAGAATGTTGGTCCTATTATGTTGAGAAGACAGAGAGGAGACTGAAACCGAGAGTATATGAGCACCTATATGATATCAATGAAAATAATTGTATAAATGCCTTGTTTAGGCATACTCTTAGTCTTAGTTGTACTCATGGCACTTTTAAGTTTTCGTTATTGGAGCAAGTGGGACCATTACAGAGAGAGAGTGACTGGAAAACCAGTTTGGAGTATCATGAGTTAATCTGGCAGATATGATTGGAAGCATACACCCCGGCCCCCCCCCCAGTTTAAACGATCTTGTGTCCCTTGTTCCAGCTCTAAAAAGAAAGGCTGCTAAGGTGTGATGGTTTTAAAAGTTGTTTTGTACACAGGTAGTTCCTATGATAAATATATTTTTACATATATTTGTATCTGAGTTGATTCATTAGATATTTGCACATATTTTATATATTCAAGGGGTTATTTTGTTGTTGGGTGATGCACTCCTATTTAGGTTTTTGTGATTTAAGTAGGTACTGGGCGGGTAATCTATTTGATGTGACCTTAGATCAATGAGTGGTTGTTTTCACAATTGCATTAACCAATGAAATGTAGATTGATGGTATTTAATGATGTTTTGGAAGTATGTCATTTATTCTGATGAAGTTCCATTGATGTGCAACAAAAGTGCTTAATCACATTTTTTTTTGTTATTAAAGTTTTAAAATATTGCTCCGGCATTTTTTATTTTGAGTGAGCAGGTTCACCTTTATAGATTTCTGTCTGCTGTACCGAGTCCTTTTTGGTTTATTTTGGTACTTGTGCTCAGTTGACACCTTTGGTTTCTAGTTTGATATATATATATATATATAAAAATATAACATGATTTTATCATAAGTGTTAATCCTTGAAGATGTTACAGTTTGTTGATACGTTAAAAGATCATATATTCATGCTCTCCATGCCTTCTTTTGTACATTGCAATGTAAGGGATAAGGGATGTCTGCAAATTCTTATCTTTCTTAAATTGGTGGCAAATAGCATGAGTTCCCATCATTTCTCCAAGAAAGCATACAATAAAAAAACAACAACCGCTGCAATATCAAAACAGAGGAGCATGCCTCTGTGTGTGTGTGTGTGTGTGTGTGTGTGTGTGTGTGTGTGTGTGTGTGTGTGTGTGTGTGTGTGTATGTGTGTGCGTATATACGTGTTTATTGTGTGTATGATTGTGCATGCATTTGTGTGTGTGTGTGTTTGTGTATGTGTTCATGTGCATTCGCTATGTTCATGATTGTGTGTGTGTGTGTGTGTGTGTGTGTGTGTGTGTGTGTGTGTGTGTGTGTGTGTGTGTGTGTGTGTGTATATGTGCACACCTACATAAGCACATGCTTTATGGCAACAGCAGTTCTTAAAATGTGTTCATCAGCATGGGAAAGGAAAGTGTCTGTCTAACGTTTCAGTCCTTTTCACCTTTTTAAAACAATTGAATTTGGAAAGGTACATTCATAACCAATGGAGAAGGGAGCATCCTGAAACTGTGTCCCAGAATAAAGATAGTTTCTGATTTTATTTTTAATTATTTTAATTTAGACCTGGTATTTTGTTCTTCATATTAATGAATTAATTCGTGCACAAGATGTACATTCAGTTAACGCAATGGGAAGTGGTGTGATTTGCTTGTAGATACTGGGATTGCTATTTTGTTGTTATTGTATTTGAAAGGAAAGCATTTTTATGAAATGACATCATATTATGCAATTTTTAAAATTTTAAAAATGACACAAACTTTGTGAAAAGCAAAAAAGTTAAAATACTCATTATAAGCTAGGAAGTAGTTTATGGTGTTTAATACTGTCGCCACACGGCAAGGATCAGTATGGATTGTTTTGTGCTATTTTTCCAGTAAACTCTTAGATGCAGCATGGAGTGAGAAGGAAAGACAATGCTTATATCTTAACAGTGCACAGGGCAAAATCGTGTTAACCTAATTAGCTGCCTTTCAGCTGTAATCTCAGTGAAAAGTAGCGCCCAATCATTCATAATTTAAGGGCCTGTAAACCTAGTAAACCATGAGAATGTAAACTAGTAATCCATACTCTGAGCAGCAGGTGTCTTGATTGAATGTAGTGCTTCATAAATCAATATAATGATGCAAACTAAAGTCTCTGAGGGAGAGATTCTTAAAGTAAATAACTAAAAGTATATATAAGAGCAGCTCTAACATATACGAGTTTCTACTTCGAAGAAGCTTATTTATAACTTAGACTTTCCAAAGATAACTAACACAAAAACTGAGACTTAATACTTTCTACAAATCAAAATCTGTACCACCTTGTTAGCATAAGAAAAAAAATATGACAGACTGGTCACCTTTACTGTCTCTCCAAAGAACTGAACTGAAGGCAACATTTCTAATAGAAAATGAATACAATCTTATTTGTTGTTATAACATGATTCGTGTAACTGCAAGCACCCTTTCAATAATGCACATCTTAGAATAGGATTAGTTACTTAATACTAAGTAGTTTAAAGGAAATGAGAGATATAATTTCTGTAGTTAGAAAAGAATAGAAATGAGGATTATTTAATTTATTATTTTCTAACTAGTTATTCTCACAAAGCAGTTTTTTTAAATATGTTTTATAACAATCTTATTAAATAAAGCTTATGTATTACCTGAACTGAAAAAAAACAACATACACACATTTTATCTTTTTATGCATACATAACAAAGTCACAGTACCTTTAACAGTGATATAAATTCAGAAAGTTTTGCATCTTTTATATTTATTTTTCTGAGCTCGGCCTACTGATAGTAATGAAGACACAATGTACCTTAAATGGAGATAGACACTTTTTGTACAGCCCTGCAGTTAATCCTGAAGTTAAATTTATATGACAAAATAAGATATTACTTTTAGATTTACCTTAGCAGAATTTAACCTTTGGCATCCAGGTCTCTCCTTAGAAAAGAAATTATGTTTTTTTACTTTGACTAAGCTGGCCTGAAAGGCAGAAATCTTCAGTATATTTAAAGAAGTCAACTTAGTATGTATTGCTATTAGTTTCAGATAAGTATATAAATGCATGCTTTCACACCTTGCAGAATCACCTGCATAGCTGTATTGCTAATTTCTACCATGGTCTACTTAATTTTATTAGCCATCCTAATTTTGTATGTGAAATATTTTTGTTTGTTTTAATAGTGTGTCAGCAAATTGCATGAGCTGGTCTGCTTTAGTAATGCCAGTTAATAATTTAATAACTAAAATACCTTACAGCATCTTGCGCATGACCTTTTCTAATTAAATGTTAATTTAAGAAGTCATTGGATGTCCTCCTTCTTGAACATCCCTGCAGTTTTTATTACCTCAGTTACACAATGCCTTCATTTCAATATCCCTGTGATTCTTATTACCTCAGTTACACAATGCCTTAATTTCAATATCCCTGCGATTTTTATTACCGCAGTTACACAATGCCTTCATTTCAATATCCCTGCGATTATTATTACCTCAGTTACACAATGTCTTCATTTCAATATCCCTGCGATTCTTATTACCTCTTAGGTTCATAGGTTCATAGGTTGGTACTAGGTTATCGGCCCTAGGGCCTATACAAGCCTAGCCATAACAATTCCCTGGATATTTCTTCCCACAATATTTACTTCTCTGGACCCCTGTCTAGCAGGGTGACTGACATGATCCCCGGGGTGAATTTCCTATCTCCCATCCAATTATCAAGGTTGCTTTTGAAGAGGGCCAATGAGGTGCTCTGCTTGACATGTATGGGCAGTCTATTCCAGAGTCTGGGGAGTCTCTGGGCCAGGAACCTATTGCTCCAGCATGTTTTGTTCATTGTGATGACAAGGTTTAGATCCCTGGAGCGTGTGGCTCTGAGGGATTGGGATTTCTTTAAGTGGAGCATGTCCAACAACTCAGGGTTTGGCATGGACTTGAATGTTAAGCAGAGATCACCTCTGAGTAGACGATATGCCACAGAGTATAGCTGGAGTTTTTTTAGACGGTCAGCAAATGGCATCTGCTTTAGACCTGTGATTCTTTTAGTGAGGTATTTCTGTGGCCTTTCCAGCTGTTGCAGATGTCTTGTGAGGTACATACCAAATGGGGAATTATACTCTATAATGGGTCTAATGAGGGATGAGTACAGTGGGACAATGACCTCCTTTTTTCTGGATGAAAAGCCCTTAGTGATGAGGTGTGCCACATAGAAGGATTTCCTGACTGTTGTGGTGATGTGGTTATCAAAAGTGAGACCACTGTCCACCTGTGTCCCTAAGCCTCTCATCACACTTTCGATGTTTAGTGTACTGCCACCTATGTAGTAATTCATGGGTACATGTTTATTTTCCAAAGGGGATAACTATACATTTCTTGGCATTAAGCTTGAGCCCATGGCTCTGGCACCAGGCATCTGTTTCTGTCAGGCCCTTTTGTAGAATATCCACATAATTTGGGGATTCATTAATGGCTCCCAGTTTGTAGTCATCTGCGAACTTTGTTAGCCAGAGTCACTTAGTGTTGGCCTGTACTTCAGAGAAGTAGATGCCAAACAAGAGTGGTCCCAGGACTGAACCCTGAGGTACTCCATTTGTCACTTGTCTGGAGCTGGATTTGGAGTCAGCTACTTTTACAGTCTGGGTTCTGTCAGTAAGCCAGTTGGCAACCCATCAAGTGATGTAGGGATTTAGGCCCAGCTTAGTAAGTTTATCTATGATTCCAGAGTGGGGGATGGTGTCAAAGGCCTTGGCGAGGTCCAAATAGGCTGTATGGACCGCCTTACCCTTGTCCACAGCTCTGGAGATGGATTTGAAGAAGTCAATCAGATTCAGGAGACAAGATCGGCCCTTCACAAACCCAAACTGGGTGGGGTCCAGTGTTTGAAGGTTGCCAATATCTTTATTTATAAGTTCCATGATAATGCGTTCCATGTCCTTGCAGATCCAGCTTGTCAGACTGATGGGACGTTAGTTCCCAGGATCCAAGGCAGATCCCCCTTGTGGAGTGGGATAACTGTAGCTGTAAGCCACTTAGTGGGCACGAAGCCTGAGGCGAGGCTATGATTAAACATGACAGTTAGGTGAGGTGCCAGTTCATTTTGTAGTTCATGTAGTACACAGCCTGGGATGTTATCTGGTCCCATGGATGCTGTATTCTTAGCTTTGCAGAGTGCGGTTTCTACCTGTGTGGCCATGATTACCAGAATTTGGCAATCTTTTGGTATTGAGATGGGCCCATTAGGGGGTGAGAGGGGGTGAAGTTGGCACTAAATCGATCTGCCAGGATATTGGCAATATCCTTGAGATCAGTATATTTAATGCCATTCTGTTGTAGCTCAGAGCAGATCTGAGCATTGCCATTTAGATTCTTGATATAACTATGGAATGCCTTGTGGTTGTCTTTGGAATCTTTGGCAATTTTATTTTCGTAACTAGCTTTTGAGGATTTTATGAGGGATCTCAGCTTCTTACTGAGGCTGGTGAGGGAATTTTTGCATCCTGGGATTTTCCTCTTTTCTGCAACAGTTTCTTTCTTCTGTTGTATAGTCTGTTTATAGCAGGGGACCACCAGATTGGCTTCCTTTTTTTGGAGAAGCGCATCTTGGTTCTATTTGGGATGGCACAATTCATGTATGAGTGGATGTGCTTGTACAGTGCCTTAGTGTAGGATTCTGCAGTCGAACTTTCAGATCCCGTCTGCATGGGTGTCAAGAAGTTTGTCACTTCTGACTTCAGTAGCATGAAGTTCGCTTTGGAGAAGTTTTTTAAGGAGGTTTCCTTACTGGGGAGTGGGGATGGAATGTGGATGTCAAGGGTGATTTTCTTATGGTCAGGCCTGAACAATGAGGGTGTGACCACTAGTGTGGAGCATCTATCTCCCATGTTGGTAATGACCAGGTCTAGGATATTGGAGCCCCTGGTGGGACAATGGATTAGCTGATCCAGTGCATTGGAATTTATGAATTCCAAGAACCGTTGGGAAAAGGAGTTGGTACCCGAGTAGTTTTCCCAGTTAATGGCAGGGTAGTTGAAATCACCCAGTATTAGGGTGTTTGGTTGTATCTTAATATTTTCCAGTATGTTTAGAAAGGTGTAGTGAGAATCTTGGGGCATGGTGGGGGATCTGTAGCAAGCTACAATTTGGATTGCAGTCTTACGTAGTGTTAGTTGCACCTGGAGTATTTCAGATGCATTATGTTGGGCAACTAGCCTGGAGGTGTGAATATCTTTGGTGAATATGGACACTCCTCCACCTTTAGTGTTTCAGTCTTGTTTTTGTGGCCGAAAAGTGTGGTAAGAGTTGTAGCCTGGTATTGCAGGGGTGCTCTCTGGAGCCTTGAACCAGGTCTCAGTTACTGCACAGATATCGATATTCTCCATTTTTAGGAGTGCCTCGAGAGAGTGCATTTTGAGGTTTAGACTTCTAGCATTGAGTAGCATTACCTTCAGATTATGCATGCTTGTATCTGTTACAGTGGTGGTTTTATTATTTGAACCTTGCCTAAAAAAGGCACTATAGGGGTGGCAAGAGCTTTAGGTTCATAGATTCATAGGTTCATAAGCCAGTAACCTGAATCCCAGGGGTGACAGGTGCAGACCATCTCTGGCAAAGCATAGTGGTTTGTCGATCATGCAGGCAGACAGATACTGGGATCCCCTTTGAATGACACCAGAAGCTTAGCCAATTGTTGAAGTCAATCATCTTGTCCTTATACTGTGGTATCATTCTGGGCGAAGGCAGGATGCTACTCAGGGCTAGGGTCATTCCTGCCTGGGCCACATGATCCAAGAGCTCTTCCATGTCTCTTTTCATGTAGTCCAGGGACGTACGTCTCAAGTCATTCACTCCAGCATGGACAATGACAGAGTTGTATCTGTACTTGTTGTGGCGTGACTTGAGTGCATGTGTTATGTGGTGGATCCTGGCACCTGCCAGGCAGCTGACTGTAATTTTCTCCTTGTTCAGCCTGATGAGTGGAATATCAGTGTGCCTGACTATAGAGTCACTTATGACTAAAGTGTTGGGTACATTGTCTTGCCTTAGGGGCTGTTGTTGGGTGGCACACTGGTGTTGTGAGCTATGTGTCACTTTGGTTGTGACTGGTGTTTGTTTGTGTTTCAGCTTCGGAGGTCCTTGTTGCTTGGGGAGGTTAATGTTAAGGGCCTCTGCACATGTGGGTTTAGTGTTGCTATGTGTGGGTGTTGATGGTGTGAGTTTTGAAGGGCTATGAGTTGCTTGAGGTGTAGTGCAGGTGTCAACCTTCTCCTCTTGACTGTCTAGCACAATCTTGGCCGGAGAGAGCTTTGCTTCCAGTTTGGCTATGTAAGTGCATCTCTCGCAGGTTTTAGTCTTGGGTGGTAGGAGGAGTGGATTGTCTGTGTACATGAGGCAGTTGCCGCATTGTTCCAGTATGCCCAGATTCACCAGGTGGACAGGAGAAATCACCGGAAGCTGACCCTTGGACATGCATGTTTAGATGCTTTTTTTGTAAAGTTTAAGAGTTGTTTTCCCTTACCTTTGCAAGGTACTTTGCAATTATAGGCTGTTTAGTGCCTACAATTAATTTCTCCTTATTGACAAGGAGAGTTGAGTGCTTGTATCAGTTTCAGGCTTCCTAGTGAAAAATGAAAAGGCAAAAGCTTTCACCTTATTGTGCAGATCTTATTAAAAGAGGGATAAGGTTTAGAATGAGTTATCCGAATACCATGTCTTTTACTTATAATGACAGACGGTTTACCCTTACAGATCCTAAGGAAGCAAAATAAATATTCTTAAAAATATTCAAGAAGCTTCCTGAATCTATGTCTTAATACTGCATTCTTTATCAAGCTTTAAATGTGCTAATATTTTTTAGCTAATATGTTGTGTCTCTAAATGAAAAAGTGACTTAAAGTACTTAATTGATTCATAATTATCTTTATATAAACAGTTAATTAAGCTTTTATTATAGTATGCTCAAGTTCCTTTTATTGTCTTTGACAGTTATCACTAGTTTAATATTTTAACATTCTCATATATTCAGTTGCTGACATTGTGTTCCGTTGTAATAGCATATGAATCACTATGTAAATATACTGTTATTGCTGATATTACTCTTATGTCATTTTGGAGGGAATCTATTCACCTCTCGAGACTTTAAAAAGTGTAAGATTGTTCATTTTTGCAGTAACGGACTCTCCGATAGACCCACGTGCTTTATGTTGAATCTACGGAGCCTCAGAGTGACGTCATCACTTATGCAAGCAATTTGAGCGCATACAGACATCGGGTAATTCTAAACTCAGCGCTTTACAGTTTAAGTTAATTATCGCGCTGTGTCTTGTCGAGCAAGTGAAGATTTGATGGTATGTGCAGAGTTCTTTTATATGAAATATGTTGTTGCAAGCTAAACGGGGATGCTGGATGCTTCATACGTTTTGTATGCCTTTAAGAAGCTCAATAGATAATGTCGCAAAGACGGAAGCATCCTTATTGTGAACAAATGGTATGGTTCTCTCCAGTCTAAAGTTTATAAATGTAGATTTCTTTAATATTTGATTTATGTTAAACTCAAGGTAAACAGCATAGATGTATTTTACAGGGGTCGTGTCTTCTTAACAAGTGGACCGATCTGTCTGTTATTGAATGCAACTGAGAGATATGTCTCAAATTATGTGTTTACGCTAACATTTCAGTTCGAAAAGTTACTTACACATTTATTCCATAACGCGATTATCTCTCAATGTTTTATTTAGATGGGTATGACTTATGTCAGTTCAGTATACCTTTCTGTTTTAATATTAAGTCCTTATATTTAAATTTTATTTGATATTTTTAAATAACAAATTTCTGCTTATTGAATTAATAACTATATGCATTGACATCTGGATGTATTTTTAGATTGTGCTTGTTTCTGTAATGGTATCTAGTTAAAACTAACTGGAAAATTCATTTTACTTTTATGATGTCAAATCTGAGGCTTCAAGTTAAATGACAATAGTGAGTACCTGATTCATAGATGGCTGTTTAAATTTGGGGCAAAATACATACAGATTGTTATGGTCTCTGATAGTCAATGTTTTATTTGGAAATAGTGATGCTTGTTGCTTCTGTGGTCTCTTATTTTACATGTATTTAGGAATATATTTTCCCTGAGACATGGTTTGGGGTAGTTTTTCATCTCTAATGATGGTAAGTTGGTCAGGAATCTCCTCTGAATGGCTTGTCAGATGTTGGAATTCTTTTGGCTGATATCCTGGTCATATATATTGTGTTGTAATAACCCTTGTGATTTAAGGTAGATCTTTCATGTCAGATCACTTCTGTTATTGGATCTTGTGTCTTATTGTGATTGTTTAGGGTCTATTGTTTCCTTTTTATCGAAATTTAAAGTGTCACATTAAGTATATTTATGCTGTATTTCTTGTAGAGGAAGTATAGGCTGTTTTTATAGGCTTGTAATCTTAACAATAGTTTGATTGCAGACATGTTGTACGTAAATGGCACTTAAGATGGGTGATGTTTATGCTGTTATTCCTTGCTTAGTAATAGGCTTATGCTTATAATGGTTCATCGAATCATTGGATGTTAACTTCTGGCATAAAAAAAGTTTTGTCATGAATATAATTTTTATTTTTATTAGATTTGTATATATTTGATTGAACTTATTTAGGTTTACAAAATGGCATATGATGTTGATTTGGGGTCAGATTTTCCTTTATCTTTTAGTTTAATATTTATTAGTCCTAGTTTAATGTATTATAATTCTAAACTTGTTCTTCAGTTTAGTTAGATATTTGGCTGTACATAATAATTTTAGTTAATTAATCTAGTTATACTCTGGTAATTCAAACTTACGTTTTAACAAACAATGTAATTCATATGACAAATTGCAATTTATCTGCTTATTTAGGCCAAAATTTGCATATGAGATTTGTGAGGAAAAGCATTTAAATTTTAGACCTTTCTGTATTATAGGAGCCATTGGTTACAACTGTATAGGGATTGAATATGTTGGACGTCTTGAGTTTAGACAGATTTGTAAATATGTTTAGTTTTATTGTTTGGGTTTTAGTCCTTTTAAGGGCTCTAAGTAAAGTTTTTTGTACTAAATTGAAGTTTTTGGTAACCAAAAGTTCTAATTTTATTCTCTTTTTCCTTGATCTTCCTTCTGTCATAAGGGAATGGTGGGCAGGCACTAGGGTTACAAAGAAGGAAGTGTATAATTCCATAATTATTATTTCTTTGTGGGTATATTTATTGTTGTGATATTATCTAATCAAGACCAGAAGAGATGTATTGTTTTTCTGTTGGGTATTAGTTCTATTCTGTTCAGGTTAATACACTATATTTTCATTAATTTAATATCAAGCTTATATTGCTCTTATGACAAATGACATAATAGTTGAGTCCTGGAATGTTAGAGGAATTCAAAACAAAGCCAAAAAATCCTTATTATTCCATTTGATATTTAAATCACAAGCCAATATTTGTTTTATTCAAGACACACATATTCCTCGTGATGTTTGGGACAAGGAAAAAAATAAAAAATGGATCAAGAAGATAGTAGCTTCTGGGGATTCTTCTAATTCTAGGGGAGTGGCTATAATTATTAAACATAAATTCTTAGGGAGTATAATTGATGAGAAATACGACAATGAAGGTAGATGGTGCCTTTTTACAGCTACTTTTCATAATCTTGATAAACCACTTTTGGTTCTAAATTTATATGGTCCTTGTAGTCAACAACATTCTTTTATCTTAAAAATATATAATATACTCACATCTTATAAGGATTATTATATTATAGTAGGAGGGGATTGGAATGCAGTCATAAACCCAGAAATTGATCGCTCTAGCTGTCCCACTTCTCATAATTACCAAGCATTTCTGGCCCTCGAAGATTTAATTTTGGAATCTAATTTAATTGACCCACTGCATTTTATAAAAATCTCAAATAAGAAAGAAATGTATACATATTATTCAAAATGTTATCTCTCTTGGTCTAGATTGGATTTTTTTCTGGTTTCTAATTTTCTTTCAAAATTTATATTGGATTTTTATACTGAACCCAGATTTTTTTCGGATCACTCAAGAATTGTACTAAATCTAAACATTACTCATAATGATAAAAATAATATTCACAAAAACAATTGGTCGCTAAACAACAATTTACTCTTAAATAAAGATATATGTAAACAGTGTTCTGATATAATTCAGGAAATGGAACATGATCTGGATTTAACAGATATTCCTTACAACGTTCAATGGGCTGCTTGTAAGGCGAGATTAAGAGGAATGTTTATCGGTAAATCTGCATACCTTAAAAAACAATATAATAAAAAAGAAGTTTTTCTAAAGTCTAGAATCCAGTATCTCAAAAATCAATTTAGACTAAATCAAGATCATGTTCTTGAAAAGCAAATTATAGACTGTCAAAAAGAACTAATCTTACTACATCAGAATAACCTCTATATAGTAGATCAAAGATTACTAGCTACTTATTCAGAATGGGCTCAAGTTCCATCTAAAATCTTAGCTAGAATAATTAAAAATAATTTCGATAGACCTAAAATTTCATCTTTATTACACAAAAATAAATTATATAATACAGATAAGGAAATTATACATCTTTTTACTTTACTCTATACAGAGTTATACTCTAAATCATCCAATTCGTTGATTAACAATCATATAAATAGTTTTCTAAAGTTCTTTAAGATTCCCTAAGTTAAATGAAAATCAACAAAATTTACTTTCTGCTCCTCTTACTTTTCAAGAAATTTCAGATTCAATTGATAGACTTAAATCGGGTAAATCTCCTGGTCCAGATGGGTTTACACTGGAATTTTTTAAATCCTTTAAGTCGGTAATTGTTCCTTTTCTCTTTAAAGTATACAACTACATTAAAATCAAGGACATATCTGATCTTTACTGGAACAGGTCTAAAACTATACTAATTCTGAAAAATAATAAAGAGAAAACAAACCCCTCAAATTACAGGCCCATTTCTTTAATCAATTTAGACATAAAGATTTTATCATCAATTTTGGCCAACAGATTAAAACAGGTCTTACCTTCAATTATTTCTCAAGACCAAACAGGTTTTATGTCTCATAAACATGCATGGGATAACACCCTGACTCTGGAATCTATTATTCATCTCTTAAGAAACGATTCTAACCCAATATATGCATTGATTCTTGATGCATCAAATGCGTTTGATAGAGTATGTTGGGATTTTCTTTTTCAAACTATGACATGCTTTAATTTCCCCATATCCTTTATAAATTTAATAAAAACATTATATAAGGATATGTATACTAGACTGTATATTAATGGTTACACGTCTTCCCCTATAAAGATTACCAGAGGTACAAGGCAAGGTTGACCCTTGTCCCCTTTTCTTTTTAATATATACTTGGAACCACTGTTGTTATATATTACTCAAAACACCTTTCATAATATTCTGAGGATCTTTAACACAAATATCTTTTTTTCTGCATTTGCTGATGTCCTAGTATTATATTTCCAAACTCCATTATCTGACCTTAGTAAAATAACAAATTCTATTGAACGTTTCTCTCTTGCTTCAAATGATCTTATAAATCCTTCAAAAACCCATATTCTTCCTTTAAATCATAAGGTTCATAAATTGTATTTGTTTTCTGATTCACAAATCCAGATTACTTTTGGTGTGAAATATTTGGGAATTAACATGGAACACAATAATCACTCCTCATTTCAAAACAACATGAGTAAAATATGGAAATCTATAATGCCTGACATGAATAGATGGGAACAGCTAAATTTGTCACTTTTATCAAAAGCTGCAATAATTAAAATGAATATTCTTCCAAAATTTTTATATCAATTCAATTCTTCAGATCAGATAATTCCCAAGTCTTTTTTTGAGAAGGTAAATAAAGAATTAGCAAAATTTATGTGGTTTCCCAAATCGGTTAGGATCTCCTATTCTAGATTGTCAATTACTAAAGATAAAGGAGGTTTGGGATTACCAAATTTCTACCTTTACTGTCTAATTGTTTCAGCAAATAAGCTATTAACTATATCTAACTTTAATAGTAGTAAAGGTTTTCAGTACCCAATATGGGTTAGGATGTGGTATCATTATATTTTATCTAAAAATATAAATCCAGAGGCCATCCCTTTTATTTATTTAAATATGAAGAGCACCTGTAAAATGTCGACCCTTCTTAAACACAAGATTAAGGCTTTTCAGAATTTATTAAAAATCTGCAATCTTGATAAGTTTTTTCACCTCTTTCAACCACTTCATCTAAATCCGAACATAATGTTAGATAACTCTCCATTTAATCTAACAAATTATCCTCTTATTAAAAAGTTAAAAGTATGGGATATCTTGAAATATAAAGACTTGTCACTAGCAAATTTACGTAAGATTCTAAAAGTTAGTTGGAAATACACTACAGTTTTACGTCAAATAAGAGAGGTAATTATGATAAAGTTTGATCTCATAAAACCTACAGAACTTGATCTTAATAATTTAAAAATGATAATTAAAACATTATCGTCATCAGTGAAAATGATATCAAAGTCTTATAAACTGATAAACAAGTTAACACTAGACCAGAACTGTCTTTTTTCAAATACCTGGTTGAATCATAATTCTCAAATAACTGAGAATCAAAAACTTCTAGCAATCAGAAATACCAGAGAATTTACTCCATTTAAGAAATTGATCTACACACAATTAATGATTAGCAATAACGCCTATCATACTCCATATAAATTAAATAAATTTAATGTCAGTAAATCTCCATCGTGCACATGTTGTTCTTTTCCCCAAGCTGACCTCTTACATATCCTGTGGTATTGTCATTTTTCTCATAAACTTTGGACCTCTTTGAAGGTAAGATTGCAGAGAATGGGGTATCATAAATCTACGCTGTCCTGGGAATTTGCTATACTTCATATACCGATAGTTTATCTTTCCAAATTGGATACTCACATACTTATTTTTATTTGTTCTCTTATAAAACTTTACATTACTCAAAATTGGCTTGATCGTACTAAATTAAATTGGGATACTTTTCAAAAAATGGCTTACCTATATATTGATGCTCAAAAAAACTTGGTTAAGAGTCCAATAAAAATGACTTTAAAAAACAGAGTGCTGGGGAAGGTTTTAAGTATTATTAATAATTAATACCTTCTAGAGTTTTTTTTTCTGGTCTTGATGATTAGCACTTTTATTTTGTTAATCATATTTTATTTATATTAATGTGTATAATGTCTTAATTTATCACTTATTATATGGTTACCAATTGTATATATTGTATATATTGGGATTTGTTATTTAATGTTCCTTTTTTTAACTCCAACAAGAGTTGCATTCTGTTTTATCAAATTGTTAATCTTTATACAACTCCTAAATGTAATGTTTATAAATCAATAAAAAGTTTTTTGAGAAAAAAAAGAAGGAGCCATGGAATGTGACAAATGAATCCCCTATTCAGGCCACTGAAACAGCATGTGTACCTGTGTAAACCTAAGAGAGACACATGCTACATAGGGAAGGGGAGGTTATGGAGACCAAGGAAAGCCAAGGTACTGTGATAACCTCTACAGAGCAGTCATCCATATCTGCCAAAGCCTCCATTGGTACAGGGTATATATGGGGGTGGGGAGAGTACTGCTGCTCATTGAAGACATGGGTAATGGCCTCACCTCAAAGTAGCTGTTTGAATGGCCATAAACAATGTATATGCAGGGCCATCATAGAAGCACAGGGTGGTGCTACCACAGCCATTTGTGTGCAAGATGACCTCTGGGAGTGTATGTCCTGTGCATGTGATAGTTTGATAGACTGACTTACATACTGTCACGTGTTATGTCCTCTCTCTCACACTTGCATGCCATGCATCAAGCACCATCCACAAAGTCGTTCCACTGCTGCTAAATGTATGGACAGTCTAGATCACAGTCATGCAGTCTGGAACTTTCACTGCTACATCTGTTATGGAGAGGACATCATCCAGTTTATGGCAGTCAGAGCAGTGGCATGTCTGATTATGGGCATTATTTACAGTTCTATGGCACATGGAAATCCAGCCAGAACTGTGTTATAACCCATGTGACTCCTGGTAAAGGCATCTCTAACGGTTGGGTGCATTCAATGCATAATTAGCCCTCTACTAGGAATGCCATGAACCTGTCCTGTAGATCAAGCCATGGTGCTGCAATTACTGTTAGGGTTGTGTTCTAGCAGATGCACAGTTTCACATGACCACAGCCACAAGTGCTTCACTCACTCATATCCAATGACACTGGCCCTTCCTAAAGACTTTTATGGTAATACCTCCAACAGCTGCTGCTCACAAGTGCAGTTTTAATTATCATTGTCCTCAGTGCTCACACATTTCCCTGTGAAGGAATTTGGCTGCTTGTGCTCCCTTCCCCACCTTTCCCAGTAACGATAGCTCTTCCTTGCCTGTGGTACGTCACTACTTGAGTTGCCTGTGTCTGATACATGGATAAGCACAGTCTGGTGGGGAGTTTGCATGCATTAATACTATTGTGTAGTAGCTGCATTATGGGTAAAATCTATGTACAAGCATCAGCCTCTACCTCCTTGCCAGTGCCACAGCGTACTGCACTCAACTATATCTAGCATGTTCTTCCCCTGCTGCTGGCTCCTCCACTGACATCTGGCTCAGCCCCCACAGGGATATTCTTGCAGTAAATGCTTCCCCTGCTATAACTGCGGCCCATCTCTATACCAGAAGAATGCAAAGTTCCTGTAATCACGGCTGCACAGGTAAAAAACACACTATCCAAAGCCAAGAACACAGCATCCATGGGACCTGATGACATCCCAGGCTGTGTTCTACATGAACTACAGAACGAACTGGCACTCCACCTAAGTACCATGTTCAATCATAGCCTTACCTCAGGCTATGTGCCCACTGAATGGCACACAGCGACAGTTATCCCACTCTACAAAGGAGGAGCCACCACAGACCCTGGAAACTACCGCCCCATTAGCCTAACGAGCCTGGTCTGCAAGGCTATGGAGTGTATCATCATGGAACTTATAAACAATGACATTGGTAATCTCCAAACTCAGGACCCCACCCAGTTCGGGTTTGTAAAAGGCAGATCATGTCTCCTAAACCTGATAGACTTCTTTGAAGCAGTCACTGAAGCCATAGATGAGGGTAAGGTGGTTCACACAGCCTATCTAGATCTTGCCAAGGCTTTTGACATCATCCCCCACTCTGGAATTATAGATAAACTCACTAAACTAGGTATAAATCCCTATGTCACAAGATGGGTTGCCAACTGGCTCACTGACAGAACTCACACTGTGAAAGTAGCAGACTCCAAATCCAGCTTCAGACCATTGTGACAAGTGGAGTACCACAGGGTTCAGTCCTGGGTCCACTCCTGTTTGGTATCTACTTCTCTGAAGTACAGGCCAAAACAGAAGGTCTTTGGCTAACGAAGTTCGCAGATGACTGCAAACTAGGAGCCATAATCAAAACTTCAAAAGATGTGGAGATCTTGCAAAAGGGCCTCACTGAGACAGATGCCTGGTGTCAAAGCCATGGCCTCAAGCTCAATGCCAAAAAGTGCATTGTCATTCCTTTTGGTAAAAACGCAGTACCCATGAACTACCACATAGGTGGTAGTCTACTTAACACCAACAGTGTGATAAGAGACCTTGGGACACAGGTGGACAGTAGTCTCTCCTTTGATAATCACATCGCCACAGTAGTCAGGAAATCCTTCTATGTGGCACACCTCATCACAAAAGGTTTCTCATCCAGGAAAAAAGAGGTCATTGTTCCCCTCTACTCATCACTCATTAGACCCATTATAGAGTACAATGCCCCTTTTGATATGTACCTCACAAGACATCTACAACAACTGGAAAGGCCACAGAAATACCTCACAAAGAGGATTACCGGCCTCAAAGAGATGCCCTATGCAGACCATCTCAAAAAACTGCAGCTTTACTCCATTGCATATCGCCTACTCAGAGGCAATCTCTGCCTAACACACAAAGCTATGTCAAACCCAGAGCTTTTAGACATGCTCCACTTAAAGAAATCCCAATCCCTATGAGCTACATGCTCTAGGGACCTAAACCTTGTCACCACAATAAACAGAACATGCTGGAGGGATAGATTCCTCTCCCAGAGACTTCCCATACTCCGGAACAAACTACCTATCTATATCAAACAAAGCTCCTCATTAGCACTGTTCAAGAAAAATCTTGATGATTGGATGGGAGATAAGAAATTCACTCCGGGGATCAATTCTGTGGCTCTGCTCGACAGTGGCACAGGAAAATAATTTTCTTGGGAGGCGAAAGCCAGGGTACCTTTGGCTAGGCTTATATAGGCCCTAGGGCCAATAGCCTAGTACCTACCTATGAACCTATGAACCTGTGAACCTATGTATAATATTCTGTAGAATTGCGCACACCAAACTGATTTTAGCACATATGCTACAGTAGTTCTAAATACCACTTGATACATCCAGGCAGTGAAAGCATGCTTTCAGCAGCCCAAACACACATACATGCTACACAACAGAGCCAGATCCAGCACAAGCAAACTAAGCAGCTACCTAGGGCCCAATCTTGGCCTGTGGGGGGGGGTGGCTTTAAAAGTATAAAATAAAAACTGTTACCTTCCGTTACCTTCCATCATCAGCATTGCTGGCTTTCACTTGCTGACCTTCTACTTGCATCAGCCTGGAAGCAGCACAACAGAAGATTTGTGTTGCATGCAAGATTTGCTTTAGCACAGGTGACTGCGATGGAATTATTGAGTAAGATCACAGACTTGGGACATGATCTTAGAGTACAAATTACACTGTGGTTTGATATCTGTAACATTCCTTTTTTGATGGTAAGATGAGATGCTATGTGGTACAGCACATAGTGGACTGGAATTAGCTGGACCTTTGCAAAAAGGCGTGGGAGATTGATTAACAGAACACAAAGAAGGCATTTTGCAGATGTGCATGTGTACGTGTGTGTGTGTGTGTGTGTGTGTGTCTGTGTGTGTGTGTGTGTGTGTGTGTGTGTGTGTGTGTGTGTGTGTGTGTGTGTGTGTGTGTGTGTGTGTGCGTGTGTGTATGTGTGTCACATGCATGTGTGTTTGTCCATTCTCCTCCAATAACCCCTTGCATCCTGCCTGCCTGCCTCCAGTCCCCTTTCATCCAAGGATGGTACTGCCTGCCCTACTGCAGTATGGATTACAGCCTGCCTCCAAGGATGTGCAGTATGGAGTTTAAAAGACTGCTTGACCTCCTCAAGGGTGATTCCTCCTGCAGCATGGATTTACATAAAATTCAGATAAGGTTAATCATTGATAATTAAACCTAGTAAGTAATACCAGGCATTAAATCAGGATTTCAGTGTTATTCTTACTCAGAAAATACATATTTTACTTCTAAGTCACAGCAGTACTATTTGGTTAAATTACTTGCTGAAAGCCACACATTGGGCAAATGGAGCTCTAGAGGATCAAACCCTGTATCCCTGACAACATGAATCAGCTCATTAAGAGGTTAACCCCCCCCTTAATCTACTACATTAGCTGCTAAACCTTCTTTGACATCCTCATTTTCTGATAAATCACTGAAGATGACAGTCAGTCAATAAAGTTAGTCAAAGCATTTGAAGTTAATTAGTGCTGCTTCCTATAGCCAGAAGCACAAGGCTTGAATCCTTCTACAATACAAACACCAGTGGCCAGCATGGAGTACACCAAGCACTTTGAAAAATTATTATAACATGAATACTTTATTCAGACCGGTTTCGGCTAACCAGCCTTCTTCAGTGAACAAGCATTTTACAAAAAAGACATAATATAACAATATATACAGTCCCCCAACCAATGACAAACATGGTCCATCCCGAAAACTACAAGTACGTTAGATATTAATGAGAAAACATTGTCGGTCAAAAATATATATCTATAATACATATAAATGTAAAGATAACAAAATATGCAAAAATAATTTTATATATAAGCAGATAAACATACTCTCTCTCTCTTTCTCTCTCTCTCTCTATACATATACATATATATATATATATATATATATATATATATATACAAAATATGAAGAATATGTATATAGAATATATAAACAATATATAAAATGAAAAAACAGTGATCTGTGGTATCTTTCATAAGTGGTCATTGAGTCCAGGAGAAAATAATGCTCCTAAATTAATAATCCAATACTTTTCTTTATGATTAAGAATAGTGTACCAATCTTGCTGGTTACTCCTGTCACCGATGATTCTATCTATTACCATGAATCTAAATTCAGCATTAGGATGTTTGATAGTGTGTCTATATAGGGCATTCGTCTCCCTTTTGTTTTGGACATCACTTCTATGTTCTGACATCCCTATTCTCAATGAACTGGACGTTTGACCTACATAAAAGGTGGAACACTTACATGTGGCCAAATATACTATCCAGCTACTGGCACAATTACCAAAAACTTTAAGATCATACACCCTACTTGTGTTGGCACTAGTAAATTGTTTGAGTTTGCTCACAAATTGACATGATCCACAGTGTCCGCAAGAGAACATTCCCAATTACTGATCCCCCGACATTGTCAGTTATTTGTACACTGCTCCCCCACTCTCTTTGTGTTTAAAGTGTGAGAAGTGTGCACCTAAAGTTCTCCCACGTCTGTAAGAGAATTAGCATCTGGGGTCCAAGCATCCTCTAAGTTGGTCATTGGCCATAAGTATATTCCAATGCGTATCTATTACATTTCTAATGACGTTATTATTACATCCATAAGTTGTCACAAACCTTCTACACTATTTATCCACTGAGCGCCTCTAAGCAAGTTGCTGAGATGTGCTCCTGGGTCATCCCTGAAAGCAGACACTTTGTACAATGAGCTTTCCTGGCTAGTATACTGAAAACAGACTCTTTGTATCCTGGTTAGTATACTGAAAACAGACACTTTGTATCCTGGTTAGTATACTGAAAACAGACACTTTGTATCCTGGTTAGTATACTGAAAACAGACACTTTGTATCCTGGTTAGTATACTGAAAACAGACACTTTGTATCCTGGTTAGTATACTGAAAACAGACACTTTGTATCCTGGTTAGTATACTGAAAACAGACACTTTGTATCCTGGTTAGTATACTGAAAACAGACACTTTGTATCCTGGTTAGTATACAGGTAAAGGAAATGGTATTGAAAATATGGGTATTTGTTAACAATTCATGACCAAAGAAACTGAGATGAATTTTTGCCCATTTCTTATAAAATTTGTGGCTTACTGGAAAATTCTTGTGGATTATGGTCATTATATATAGGCAGTCATGGGTTTTAGACTTTGTATGCTTCAAAAATGCTTGTTAATGCAAAGATTTATATTCTAGTAGCAATTTAATTGCTTAAGAGAAACATTTAAAAAGCTGTTCCTAATTTTTGGGTCTTTGCATCTGATTTGAGCTAAGATGTTGAGAGGGGCTCCACTGTATGAATTTGAAAGCAGCAAGCTAAGATTAATTTCTGGCACATTATTTCTAAAATTATTCATTCATCTGTTCTCAGTCTAACAGAAATGTATAGTAATGCAAGTCTCTGTAACTCGTGTATGTGTCTGCGTGTATGTGCGTGTGTATGTGTTTGCTTGTGTATGAGTGCTTGTGTGTGCATATGTGTGTGCACGCGCACGTGTGTGTGTATGTGTGTGTGTGTGTGTGTGTGTGTGTGTGTGTGTGTGTGTGTGTGTGTGTGTGTGCGTGTGTGTGTGTGTGTGTGTGTGTGTGTGTGTGTGTGCGTGAGTGTGCATACATGTATGTGTATGTGTGTATGTGTGTGTGTGTGTGTGTGTGTGTGTGTGCGTGCACTCGTGTGTGTGTGTGTGTGTGTGTGTGTGTGTGTGT
>NC_056746.1:1340271769-1340349269 GCF_019279795.1 Protopterus annectens
ATTCCTGAGCATTCACTCACATATGTTCAGGAAACTGCTAAGTTAATTTCTTTCTTTCTTGACCATAAATGTTCTTGCGATATCAGAAGGAAGACTTTCATAGGAGACATATCTGCATCTTGTCTATCAGGTCCAATGTACCTCTTTTTTTCCGGAATTGTGAGTCGTATTTATCTTCTCCCAACAGAATGGTTATTCTGTATGACAGCCTACAAGTAACATTTCTAAATTATTATTATTATGCAAATACTACTACTATTTATTTAAACAGAAGTCTGTTCTAATGTGTCCTGCCAAACAATCCCTTTACAGAGTTTTGCTACTTATTTGCAGAGTAGTCTTTACATAAATAGATTAACTATACATGGAATCATAAACTCATACATTATTGACATAATATCCTGTTGTGAATACTGCTGTTTATGGTTCATAAGAACATTTTATGCCTAGTGACATAATACTTATCCAAAAGTACATTGCTCTTATAAATCCATTTGTCATAACATAATGCTACCTCTATAATTACAGACTTAAGTGGATGCATTGTTGAAATGCTTTGTTTACCTGTCACAGGTGAAGTGGAAGTAGGCCATAATGCACTGAAACTAAAGTATTGAGTTGTGTTACTCTATGTAAGTCACAGAAGTGGGTATTTGCTCATTCAGATTGAAAGCACACATCTTAATTGATTAAAAATTAAGAATGATGAATAAAATGTCTCTCTTTTCCAAAGAAATTATCAAGATCCCATAAACATGCAGTTTAAATTTGTAGCTTGTGAGATTTATTAGATGATGGAAAATTATTTTTGGTGCTAATAAATGTAATCCTTCTTCTAACCGATAAAGGTCAACACTTATTCACAAAGTACAGCTAGAAATCAAACGACCCAAATTAATGAAAAAAAAAATGAAATTCATCTAAAACCTAAAAATAGAATGTAATGATTCTAGATAAATGTGTTTCAATGAAAAATTGTTCCTCTCCCCCTGTACTGTACTGTATTACTAATCCGGTTTGATTCATTACAACTTACTTCTATTTTTATTCTGTTTCATATGGATGTTCTCCCTTTTTCAAATGTACATGTATGCAATTTTGGAATACAAATGTGAAGTGAATGCCAAGTTCTAATTCTACTGGAATGTAAGCCACAAAAGTTTATAAAACTTTTACTGTTGTATTTACTTACAGTCATTTGTGTCCGACTCTGGTGCATGTATTCAAAGCCATAACTTCAGTTTGTTGATAGATTTAATTTGGTCTACACACTGACTTTATCATGGATTTTCTAATAAGATGGTTTACTTGTTTTTAATCGGATAAGCAAATTAGACCCAAAGCTCCTGTTTTCAGATGAGATGTTGAAGAGTAGAACATCAAAAATCATGCAGCTCAAAATGATAATAAACTAGTTGGAGGGAGTAATAAAGCAAGGTATCAATCACTGCTTGAAGAGTATTAGTTTTGTTTTAAATTCTGCAATTGTCTAAGTAGAAATTAGGAGCAAGACCTTTCTCATTATTTTTTTGTTTTTTCTATTTACCATTTACATCCTAGATTTTAGAAACATTGGGTTTCCAACCCAGCTCTCAGGTGCTGTGTCACTGCAGTTTGCATATCTTACCTGTGCCATCAGGATCTCTCCTACTCTCTGGCTGCCTCTAAGAAACATTCCACTTGGGATGACCAGTTATTCTAAAAAAATGTTCAAGTCTCTGTGTCAACAATTTCCTGTGGTGACAACCCGTTGAGAGACCAATAACTGAGGTCCTCTCACTGAGTTCCTTAATGATCAAATGCCACAAAACAAGACTTGAAGAGTATTAAGAAATGAGGAGTACTGGTCACCCTGCAACAGGGTGGTGGGGATCAGCATGCTTATTTTCACAAATCTGTATGGTGCTAATATGAAAACACAGAAATAAAGCTATTGGTTTCGTGTTGAGCTGGAATCCAAAAGATTTTACAAAGCATGTGGAATTCTGAAAGGTTAAACTCATTGAGGTGGTTGTCAATATTTTGTCTGTTGGCATTATGAAAGAGACCTAAAATTTAGTTTTGAATTCAGAATTTTCTACTTATAATATATTTGCATGTGAAGTTAATATAGTCATCTAGATGAGATGATAAACAGAGCACATTTAGGAGTTATAGTGAACAGTACTTACTGGGGCAAAGAAGACTACAGAAAGATACATTTATGAATCCTTGGAGCTGCGGTATGATTCAGCAGAATACAATTTGAGAATTGTCTAGAATATTCAGGATTAATATACTGCATCATAACTGTGCTTTACCGTGCACTGAAGGAGGTTAGCAGTGCATTTTATAGATAAATAAATGTGATTTTAAAATGCCCATTTTAGTTACAACCAAATTGTACTGAAGAAAAAAATCAGTCAAAATAAGGATGAATAACATTAATCCTTCATACCACAAAAAGTTACAGTGAAAGTAAAGCACAGAGGATATAATTAAGACATCCATAGGTTTAGTAGCTGGACTAGACATGCATATTATTCAATTATGTGACACAGATCATCACAAGAACCAGCTTGAACAGCGACATCCACAACTCCAAAGTTATAGAGACTTAATCTGAGAGATTTACACTCCAGCGGTAAAGTCCTTAAGGTGCTAGAGAGTTGGAATACACTGATCTTGTGACTATTTTTAATTTCAATGTTCTGGCTAGAAAAGGGTAATAAAACAAAGGGCTAAATTAGGGTTGTCACCTTTTCAGATCCACAAACAAGGGGACAGGAAGTGTTGCCATACATATGATATTACAGTAGGAATGTCTAAGACTGCACCATGACAATCATAGAAGAAATTAATTGATTAACCTGAGAGTTTGGAGACTCAAGGCCCCCAGAAGCCATGGGGTTCTTGATGCTCTGTAGAGCATTTTACATTTTTTACACCATTTTGATCCATTGATGGCCTAAACAAAACTACAAAAATCATGATTAAGCATAATGAAATAAATTCTTTCAAGGACGAAATAATATGCGTCTGTTGCTTAATATTCAAGACAGTAAGAGTGTTCAATACAATAAGATGAAAACTGCTTACAAGTCGATGCAAAAGTTATTTTATTAACTTTGCTCTACATCAGACCATCGCTGTTTCCTGCAGTGTGCCTTTTCATCATTCTCTTTCTTCTCACCACATTTCCTTAAGTCTCACATTTTCCCACCACATTTCCTTAAGTCTCACATTTTCCCACCACATTTCCTTCTCTCTCTACTTCATGCTTTCTATTCTCTTTTGCCCCCTCTAAATTACTTTCTCTCTCACATTCTATCACATTTTCTTCTCCTCCCTCCAAGCTTACTCATTGTTTTTTTTTTTTTTTAACTCTCCTTACCTGTCGTTCTCGGTGCATGTCATTATGGCATCCACCTAGTGTCTTATACCCATCCCCCTCCCCTATGACCCATCCGAGGTTTTAAATTCCATTGTTTGTTTGGGCACCAACTGCAGATTTCCTTCCTGTTCTAGTAAACAGCTGTGTGTGTTCCAGTGAGTGTAAGTGCACTATTTCTGATATTTGCTTTGTTTCAGTATTTCTAACTGTTAAACTCTGTTAGCAAAAACCACAGAAGTAATACCTGCAAACTTATATTGCTGTCTCAGGTTTACTCGGCAAGTAAGGTTTATAATGTTATGACTGCAAGTGTCCTAATTGAAGGCACTGCTTAACATCAGTTCTATGGTTTAGTTAAATGGTATAATACATACATAGTGGTAATTTACAGTGAAATGTGCGTTTTATGAACTGCACATATATGTTTTCATTTTACACTGATTCAATTCCACCTAACGTATTGCAGCTAACTAGAATGGAACTGCTTGAGCAGTCTGCTGTTTTGGAAACTAACCCTCTGACTTACTCTGCAGTTGAACACATTTGTTAAATTACAGAGTACAGATTGGTCCTGTACCAGTTCCTTTAATCCGATTACCTTTCAAAACCATAGGATTCTGCTATGGGCATATGGCCAAACCAACCCTAACTCTCTTTAGCTTTTGTTCTTCCTGAAAGCATCCATTATAACCACAGCCCACAATTTAAAGGCTGAAATATTTTTCCAAAAACTGCAATCTCGGTCTGACAGCGACATTTTTGCCTCTTTAACAGTGCATACTGTGCAATCATATTTGTCCATCTACTTGCCATGATTAGGACCAGCACTAGGAAACACTGCCACCTGGTGGCCAAAATATTACTTTTGGGATTTGGTAGCCCTAAATGGACAACTACCAGGAGGTAATGACTCTCCTATAGCACTAACACAGATACTGAATCCTGATACCCCTTAACCATTGTGAACTGTATAAAGTACTTTTTTCTTACTTTTATAATTAGTTCTCCTGATACATTCTACTGTAACACTGCTTACTAGTGCATTTGCAAGGTTCTTTATCTCCCATATACAACCCCCTCCCTATTCTCTTGACAAATTAATTATTACTCACCAGGCTATTACTGTTTGACTTACCCCTCTATATCTCTTTATTCCCCAGTGCATCCACTGTGTCAGGAATTAAATCACCCACCCCTGAGTACTGCAATCTGAAAACCACCAAACACTCAACCTGATACCAGCTATTTTATAAATTACAGGTTATTATCTAACACTTTAACAATTTGTCAGCAGGATTGGTAGCAGATCGGGTGTTATCTGCAGTCGGGCCCCATCGCAGTAGCAGTTCCCTATAACCTCTATAGTCTTAACTAAGAAACATAGTCCTGGATATTGTTGAAATACTAGATTCATAGTGCACTAGCAAGCTCCTAATCTCCCCTTTCTTTTGTATGTTACAAAACCACATCTACTCTTGTAGACTCCCACAGAAATCTATATAACTCTATAAATGGCTTATTTGTCTAAATCATTAAGCAAACTATAACAATATAAGTGAGCACTCCCCTCTCCAAGCTTACTGACATTTTTTTATTTTGAACACTCCTTACCTGTTGTTTTTAGTGCAACCCTGCTCCATTCACCCTCACTAATGCTCAGGCTCACTCCATTCCCCTACCCTGCCCCCATTTCCCACCCACCCTGCCACCTCTACATTTATATCTAACATCTCCACCCACCTAGCTCAAACCAATCACACACACTAAGAAAATCCTTATAATTAACCAATCCCGTATGTCTCTCCACCCACATACTCCCTCCCACAAATATGGCACCCTTACATTACCACAAGCTAACCACTATCCTTACATTCAGCTTCACTATTCTCTTTATCCTAGCATTAACACACTACCTAACCTCCTACCATACCATACTCAATGCTACCTTTACAACTCAAATAAAACATACTCCCACACACACATACTTTCTCTCACCCATTACTACAACTTACACACACCCCAGGCATATACCATGACATTATTCTTCCACCCACCTCAGACAGATTCCTCCCAATCACAACCAGGTCACTAAGTACAAACAGGTATATAGCCATCCTAACTAAACTGACAAAAATATTACACCATATAAGCCATCAAATGATCCTGGCTGGTAACATACTCCCCAACCCAGGGCCAAATCTGTGCATAAATACCACATCTATGACATGTCTCTCCTGCTGCCAATTTCCCATGTCTAGACCAAAAAATAGCCTATTACTACTAAGCTTTAAATATCCGAAGCATCAACAACAAGATACATTTACTCCATGCTTTACTATCCACCTACTCCCTTGCTATACTATATTTAACTGAAACCTGGTTAAAATGCACAACACCCAACAATGAGTTCCTCCCAACTGGATACCACATACTACACCATGACAGACTGTCCAAAAAAAGGGGAGGGGTAGCATTAATTTACAAAAACAACTTAAAAATATTCACTATTCATCCACAAATCCCTCCCCTCAATAACTCTGAACTTCTAGCCAAACTCAAACTAAGTGACAAAAAATCAGTCAATATTATTTCTTGCTATGTACCACCAGGTAACAATATTCCCTCCATAAAAACCCTCCTACACTGGTAAATCAAAATATACCCCAAGAAACTATCATCCTAGGTGACTTTAATGTTGACTTAAATACATGCACAGCTACAAACCCCCACCAACCATATTAATCTCTACAGCTTCTCTCAAGTCATTCAAACTAGCACTAGGCTAGAAAACACTAAAACCAAAGAAAGCCTCCTAGACTCGATCTTAATAAATGAGTCAAATTCTCCATACCAAGCAAGTGTCCTTCCAGGCACCCTTAGTGACCACCAACCCACCTTCTTACTACAATGCAAATCCCATGCCAACTCTATCCCTCTATTACAAACTACCCGGAACAAAAATATCTTCTACCCAAACAGATTTAAACTCGAACTAAAGCACGATAACTGGAACATACTAAAAGAATTACTTCAAAAAGAAGCAGTAATCCAATTCAATAACACTTTACTAAAAATCTTAAATGCTCACACCACACCCCTTACCACAAAACTCAAAATGAAAACAACCCCATGGATCACCAAAAAGACCAAAAATAAGATAGCACAAAGGAATAGAGCCTAGCATCATTGGAGAGCCACAAAACCCCAGTAACTAGGGAACAATTCCAAAAACTTAGAAATAAAACAAAAAAGCTGTTCTCCTTGATAAAAAGAATGATTTCTTACAACTGCAAAACAGGCATCAAAACAACCCCAAAAAGTTTTGGGTAGGAATAAATAAACTACTTCACCCTCGCAAACCCTCCACCCCATCTCCTACCCCCACAGGTGAAATCACAGATATACTCAATATTTTCAACAAATACTTCATTGACAGAAAAAAAGCTGAAAATTCGATGACAGAAAAAAAGCTGAAAAGACATTTTAATCCAAACAAAGGGAAAACATAGCAATAATCAGCACATGAAATGCATTATAATGACAATGTTATCTTTCTCACATCTTCTTCATACATCACAAATTTAATTTCTGGTAGAAATTATCAGAATGGTACATAATGCCATATAATGTGAATGCGGGCAGACACAGCTCATAACATGTTAGCAATACTGAGAATAGCTGCATTTTAAATAAAAATACAATGATATCACAAAATGTTTGTAAAAATTATTCAGACCCCCTCTCTAAAACTATAACTTAACTATATTCAAACCATGCATTAGTTGCCCTTTTTTTCTTAGCTCCCTGCACTTATACTTATGCTACAGAGAAAGTTTCCGGACAGGTACATTTTTTTGACTACGTAGTATCCAGAATGCTGACAGACACACACCAGTGCCAGGCTGGTTTACACTACAAAAGACAGTCTTAATTAAAATTTTCACTTTTTCCCTTAAGCAGTTAACTGTGGTTCACTGCTAGGTACCTCCATGAGTGTACAGTGTACAATGCCAGAAAGGCATGCAAACCATGAAGAAAAGAAAAAAATAAAGGTACTGAAATACAGGAAACATTATGAAACAAGTAGTTAAAATGTATAACTGATATTTCATCATCTTTGTTGTGTTTGAACATCAACATATGCTCACTAAACATCATTATGTTCACACAAAATCCACCATCTCTGGATTAGAACCTCTGGAGACCAGGGCACGTCCAAGACACAGTTCAGATTCTTATCACTATGTGCCACACACACAGGTTACTGTGAAAATAAAAAGAGGTTACCAGTACGCAATATGCAACATGGTATCAATTGACATTACAGGTGCAAAAGAAACAAATCCTGAGCTTTGTCTTAAGTGCTCACTCACAAAAAAAAAAAAAAAAAAAAAATTTGCACTTTATTCATCTGCTTTCACTGTATGTGTGATTCTTCCTACTTTATTTCACTTTTCAGTCATCTTAAAATTACTCAGTTGTATTTGTTACCATTTGGTGTAACTATCATTCTAAGCCTTTTGGTTTAAGCACTTGGGCTTCAGACCAGTTGTTTTACATTAGGAAAGTTTGTGGTCTGCACTGTTGTGGCAAGACAGGTAGCTTGCATCCTTCTAAGTTGGGAACTGCTGACTGAAGGCTCAGTGTCTGTTATTCTAAAAGTGTATTAGTTCTGGTTTAAGCACTTGGGCTTCAGGACAGTTATTTTACATTAAGAAGGTTTGTGGTCTGCACTCGTGGGAGGAAAGGCTGGACTTTGCTCTTCTGAGCTGGGAATTTCTGGTTAAAGGCTTATTGTGCCTGCATATTTTAACTGTTTCTTACTGAAATTGGTGTTCCTTGTTTGCTGTAGCATAGACTAGATCCAGGCCTGCTGAATCTAGCTTTGTTTGTATAACTTCAGCACTAATCCAAGCCTTCTTAAAAGTATTCAATTGTATTTACTACTGCTTGGTAGCAACCTGATTAAAGTGTAGCTATCATTCTAAGTCTTTTGGTTTAAGCACTTGGGCTTCAGACCAGTTGTTTTACATTAAGAAGGTTTGTGGTCTGCACTGTTATGGCAGGACAGGTAGCTTACATCCTTCTAAGTTGGGAACTGCTGATTGAAGGCTCAGTGTCTGTTATTCTAGAAGTGTATTAGTTCTGGTTTAAGTACTTGGGCTTCAGGCCAGTCATTTTACATTAAGAAGGTTTGTGGTCTGCACTCTTCTGGGAGGAGAGGCTGGACTCTGCCCGTCTGAGCTGGGAATGTCTGGTTAGAGACTTATAGTGCCTGCATATTTGAACTGTATCTTACTGAAATTGGTGTGCCTTGTTTGCTGTCGCATAAACTAGATTCAGGCCTGCTGAATCTAGCTTTGTTTTTTATAACTTGAGCACTAATCCAGGCTTTATTTTTTGGAGAAGATTCCCCTGCACCCCAGTGGCAGGAGTGTGCAGTTAGAACTTGTCTGATTAAAGACTACAGGAACAGGGCTCAGTTTTCAGATTTTTTTACTGGTTAATTGGGTAATTTGTTTAAAAGCCTTGTCTGATTGCTTGTAGTCATCTAAAACTGTTTTAAGTGCATTGTTTACTGTTTGTAGTCGTATAAAGCTGTTTTAACTATATTTTTTACTGTTTTTGCCTTATCATTTCAAAAAAAAATGTTCCTTGTTTTCCACCTTTCTAAGCAAGTATAGTCCAGTTTTCAGGCTAGTGCTGAATTTAGGGCTGTGTTACAAGTTTCTAAGTTGCCCATACCTTACTTGGATAGAAGGAGGTTTCTCTGTTCACCTGTGAGAGAGGGAGCTTTGAGCAGCCATCTGTCCCTGGAGGAGTGGTTCCAGCTCAGAAGTTAGTAGTTTATAGGCTATTTTGGGCTAATTTCTATCTCTTTCATTTCCCTGCTGTAAAAAATGTGTTTGCATTGTTTTGCATGTCTGGGCAGCACCGGTTAGCTAGGGCTAAATTATTCCCAGCTCCACCAAGTCTACTCTTCAGTTTTTCCCTTGAAAGTAGTCTAACTCTCAACCTAGGCACTTAAAAAGCATCCTACAGTCCAGCACTTGCTCAGACCTAACAGCGAGTACTAATATACCCTGACACTTGATTTCCCAGCAGAGCAGGGCTCATTATTCACCCCTCACCAACCAAGCAACTAAGCAGCTCACCCTACTATTCAGGCATGACCAAAGGACAATTTCAGGTATACTCTCCAGTCCAGCTGGTGAACCTGGGTATCCTGAGGCAATGTTACAACTGCTTCATGTACACAGACAACCCTCTCCTACTACCACAAAACATTAACATATGCAAGAGATGCAATTATATACGTAAACTGGATGCTAAGCTCTCTCCATCCAAGATTGAAACAGGCAGTCATGTGGAGAAGGTTAACACTTGCACCACACCTCCAGCCTCACATAGACAAACTAAACCAGCAATGGCAAAAAATATACATAAATACATGAAATCATACTCGGAGGCTCTAAATAAAAACCTGTAAAAGAATCAGAGCCCTCCAAAGCAGACACCCAAAACCCAAAAAACATGCACCTCCCGTCACAAACCAGACAACACATAAAACACTAAATTAGTGTGCCGTACAATCACAGCCCTTAAGGCGAAATAACAAACCTAACACACTAGTAATAGGCAACTCTATAGTCAGGCACACTGATGTCCCACTCACTGGGCTGGACAAGGAGAAGGTTACTGTTAGCTGTCGGGAGCCAGAATCCGCCACATAACATAAGCACTCAGGTCACTCCAGAACAAGTACAAATATGACTCTGTCACTGTTCATGTTGGTGTGAATGACCTGAGACATACCTCCCTGGACTACATGAAAAGAGACATGGAAGAGGTCTCTGATCATGTAGCCCAGGCGGGTATGACCCTGACCCTGAGTAGCATCATGCCCGCACCAAGAATGATACCGCAGTATAAAGAAAAAATTATCAATTTCAACAATTGGCTAAGCTTCTGGTGTCATTCAAAGGGGATCCAGTGTCTGTCAGCCTGGGACGACATGCTCAACAAGCCCCGTTGCTTCACAAGAGACGGCTTTCACCTGTCACCCCTAGGCTTTCGAATACTGGCCAAGTCTCTTACTGCCCCCATAGTGCATTTTTTAGGCAAGGCTCAAAAGTCATACCCACCTCCATAAACAGCATAATTAACAAAAAACTGAGTGTTATGCTACTCAATGCCAGGAGTTTAAATCTCAAAATGCACGCGCTCGAAGCACTCCTCAGTATGGAGAACGTCGACATCTGTGCAGTAACTGAAACCTGATTCAAGGCTCCAGAGAGCACCCCAGCACTACCGGGGTACAACTCATACCACACATTTTGGCCACAGAACATGGACCAAAACACAAAAGGAGGAGGTGTATCCATATTCATCAAGGATACCTACACCTCCAGGTTAGTGGCACAGCATGTTACCTCTGAGATCATCTATGTGCAGCTAACATTGGGCAAATCTGCAGTGGAAATTGTGGCCTGCTACAGATCACCCTCCATGACCCAGGACCACCACTCCACCTTTCTGGAGACACTGGAAAACATGAAGGTCCTACCAAACACCCTGATATTGGGTGATTTCAATTACCCTACCATTAACTGGGAAAACTACTCAAGTACAAACTCCCAGGTCCAGCGCTTCCTGGAATTTATCAACTCAAATGCCCTGGATCAGCCTGTAAACTCCCCTAACAGAGGTGAAAACATAATGGACCTGGTCATCACCAACATGGGTTACAGGTGTTCCACACCAGAGGTCAACCCGTCACTGGTTAGATCAGACAATAAACTAATCACTCTGGATGTCCACACCACACCACCACCCCAACCAAGGAAACCACAGTAAAAAACTTTTCTATAGCAAATTTCACCTTACTTAAGACAGACATGGTAAGTTTCACAGCCCCCGCGCTAAAGGATAACTGTGTCCAAGATGCAGGAACCTTTACAAATGTGCTCTATGAACACCTACAAGGATGCATGGATCATGCCATCCCTAGAAAAAAAAACAATAATCACTCCCCTAAGAGAAGGAAACCAGTCTGGTGGACCCTGCCATAAATAGGCTATACAATAGAAGGAAGAAACTAGTTCAGAAAAAAAGCAAATCCCAAGAAGGAAAGACATCCCTGATCAGTATCAGTAAAAAACTAAGGTCTCTCATAAAATCATCCAAGGCTAACTTTGAAAGAAAAATAGCCAAGTATTCAAAAGATAACCACAAAGCCTTCTTTAGCTATGTCAAGAATCTAAGTGGCAACTTGCATATATGCTCTGAGCTAATGCAAAATAGCACAAAATATATTGAACCTACTGATATTGCAAACATCCTGGCAGATAGAATCAGTGCAAACTTCACCCCCCTCTCACCCCCAAAAGGGCCCACAACAAAAGTGTAGTTTTCTGGAAATCACAGATGCACAGTGAAAACAGCCCTTTCAAAAGCCAAAAGCACAGCGTCAATGGGGCCAGATGGTGTCCCAGACTATGTTTTATACAAACTACAGAATGAACTAATCCCCCACCTAAACACACTGTTCAACTTCAGCCTCTCCACAGGCTACATGCCCATAGAATGGTGCACAGCAATAGTTATTCCGCTCCACAAAGGAGGGGCCACAACTGACCCTAATAACTATGGCCCCATAAGCCTGACTAGCCTGGTTTGCAAGGCTATGGAGCGCATCATCATGGAACTCATTAACAAAGACATTGGGAACCTCCAAACACTTGACTCAACCCAGTTCGGCTTTGTTAAGGGCAGATCATGCTTACTAAACCTGGTTGACTTTTTTGAGACAGTCACCAAGGCCATAGATGAGAGGAAGGTGGTTCATACAGCCTACCTTGACCTTGTCAAGGCTTTTGATACCATTCCACACTCGGGAATTATAGAAAAACTCACCAGCCTGAATATAAAGCCCTACGTCATGAGATGGGTTGCAAACTGGCTTACAGACAGAACTCACACAGTAAGAATAGCAGGCTCCAGGTCCAACTCTAAACCAGTCCCAAGTGGTGTACCACAAGGCTCGGTCCTGGGAGCCCTTCTGCTTGGCATATACTTCTCAGAAGTACAGGCAAACACAGGAGGACTATGGCTAACCAAGTTCACCAATGACTGCAAACTGGGAGCCATAATTGACTCTCTGGCTGACACGGACATTCTCCAAAAGGGCCTTACTGAGACGGACTCCTGGTGTCAAAGTCATGGTCTCAAGCTAAATGCCAAAAAATGCATAGTCATCCCGTTTGGGAAAAACAAAACACCCATGAATTACCACATAGGTGTCAGCCCCCTTAATACAGAAGAGGTAATAAGAGATCTGGGGACCCAGGTAGATAGTAATCTCTCCTTTGACAATCATATTGCCAAAGTAGTTAGGAAATCCTTCTATGTAGCCCATCTAATTACTAAAGGGTTTGCATCTAGAAATAAAGAGGTTATAGTGCCCCTCTACTTGTCACTCATCAGACCCATTATAGAGTACAATGCCCCATTTGGGATGTACCTCACAAGGCAGTTTCGACAGCTGGAAAGACCACAAAAGTACATCACAAAGAGGATTACTGGCCTCAAACATATGTCCTATGCAAACCACAAAGGAAAGGAAGAAATCCACTAGTCACAAAACCGAGTTCACCAGTTTATTTGTGAGTGCTTTCATGCACCTCATATGTCTCAAACATATGTCCTATGCAGCCCGACTGGAAAAACTCTGGCTGTACTCAGTGGCAAATCACTTACTCAGAGGTGATCTCTGCCTGGCTTACAAAGCCATGTCCAACTCTGAATTGATGGACATGCTCCACCTAAAGAAATCCAAGTCACTGCGGGCCACTCGCTCTAGTGAGCTAAACCTCACCACAACAATAAATAGAACATGCTGGAGGGAAAATTCCTTTCACAGAGACTCCCCATGCTTTGGAACAAAATTCCTAACTACATTAGGCAGAGCTCCTCACTAACACTCTTCAAGAGAAACCTTGATGAGTGGATGGGTAATAGAAAATACACCCCTGGGATCAATTCATTGGCTCTTCTTGACAGAGGCCCAGTTAATTAATCAATGGGGAGGTGAAAGCTGACACTCTCTGGCTAGGCTTATAAATGCCCTTGGGCAGATAGCCTAGTACCTAGCTATGAACCTATGAACCTAAGTAAATTGCAATTAGATATGCGAATGGCTGTGATACTGATAAAAGAGAAAATCATCTTTCCCTCACACAATGTAAAAAATTTGGACACTGCACCTCTTTGCTTCTCTTTATGTTGTGAGCATCATTCCCATATCTATGATTCCCTAACAAGACTATGTACTTTGCCTTGCAGTTGATATTTTTCAATGGGTAATTTACTTCCTTAGAATTGCAGATATGATTGTATTACAAGGTAGAAACTGTTGTGATAAGTCATACCAATGTTAGGGATATTGCTCTCCCATTGTCAGTCAGTAATAATTATAAAACGGCTTTTAAGTCCCTTCTCCCTGACACACCCTGATTGATACTGCAGTCAGACTGCTATCCTTTGCCTCTTAGACAAAGCCATGGCATATTTTGCATGCCTCCATCTGCTGGCAGCATCTGTGGCTGGTGGTTCTCCTTCTGATTATTCACATGTACCTCCAGGAGCTGCTGGTCCTGTCTGAGATACTGGTACCTGTAGTCCTGCACCTTGTTGCACTTGGTGAAGCTATCTCCAGAGAATAATATTGTGCAACATGTAAGAGATTGCAAATATTTTGTCAAAGGTGTCTGGGTTGTACTGCAGGGCATCTAGTGAAGTGTCTGCACACTGGATCCTTGATATAAGCAAGCCAAATACATGCACTGTGATAGTTTTAGCTTAAACATGGGCATAGTTGTATTCTTTTTCAGTAGGGTTGGTGGGTTTCTCATGGGTGTCATGAGACATAGTTCCAGGGCATAACATGCATCTCAAACTGGATGTCTTTGTGGAAAATCACGCCTAGCAAACCTTGTGTGCAACTTGCAGATGTGCCATATGTCATGAGAACTGCCTGGGTTACCTGTACAGAAATTATAGATGATCCATTGGACATTGCATACAGCTTGACAGTTTATAGAATGGTATCCTTTTCTCTTATGAATAATAATCATTTTATTGTTTTTATATTGTTTTCCTGATTTATCATTCATGATTAATGTGTATGTTATTTATTATCATTATATTCATTTTTATCAGAACTAATTATTATGTTTGCATGATCTAACTGGTTGCTGCTAACACAATATGTTTGGTTTTAAAATACTAAGTTTTATATTAACAGTTGAAATAAGTTTAAGTATTTGTAACTTTAAAATGTTTCATTTGTTAATCAGGTGACATGACTGAGCTTATTTAAACGTGATTTGAATGGTATCAAATGTTTTTCTTTTGCCTGAAGAAGTCCAATGATTCTGCTGGATGAAAATCGTTTTTAAACAAGCATTTTATCTGAATAAAGTCTTTTTGTACAGAGGAACTCAGTGGTCTAGTGGGTTTCTTGTGGATTAGTTGGCGTCCAAATATCGTGGTTTGTGAAGTTTATAGAATGGTATCCTTTTCTCTTGATGTACTTATTTCCCTATTCACAGGGTGGGGCTTTTATTTCTATATTTTTGCAATCTACTGTGCTCAAAACTTCAGGGAAGTATGCTGTTGCATAAAATTCCTACATGGTTCTTCTTCTGTCATGTGGGGCTCATTGGAAACAGATATACTCCCTTGCATGTTGTAGTATTACATTTAGAAAGTGATGTAATATTCTGGAAGCTGAGGGCTGTGATACCCCTAATATATCCCTTGTGGGTCTCCAGAAAGTACCTGTTGCTAGTATATATAAAGATATACATATCTTTCAAAAACAAAGAACACGATGTCAGCATGACATCATGTTCTTTGTTTTTGGGTGCTTACAAGTTAATAGCCTGCTGCTGTTTTATGGATTATATACATATCTTTGTTTCATCTGGGATGGGTTCTCCACGATTTCCCTAGGGTCTCAGGTGAAGACAGCAAAGATTGCAATTTCTTTTAGTGTTTCCCTGTCCACCTGGACCTGCTGTACAATTGATGTGTCATGAAGTTCATGATATGTCATATTAGGTCTAAACACCCTCCTTCTTGGTTAAGGTCTGGCAGCAACAGCAGCTAACATTCTTTTTTCCTAAGTGTAATCGTGGCTGTAATCCAACGGGTTTTGGTTTCAGGGCAAATGGCTACACTGAGTGTACAGAACTGCTTCATAGCTTCCTGAATAGCTCCACCATATTGGATTGGTTAATTAGCACGTGATCCAGCGCCTTATGTTTTCATTAGTCTCTTCAGCCATTTATGTTTAGTAGTTCTAGTATAGAACCGTTTTTACATGATAGCTTCACTTAGTGTAGCTGTTAATGAATCCAGCCCATAGTTTATAACAGTGTAGATGTGTATTAAATCTCTTTATGCGCATTAGAATAAAAAAGTACTTTAAAACAATTAAGGGAAGGTTTACCTTTCAGCTTAAAAAAAAACAGTGTTTAGTTTCCTTAAGTAATTTTTCCTTATATTCATTCATAAAGCTAATCAACATTTGTTCTTCTCTAAATACAGCTGGAAGAATACTCTGGTTAGAAGGCCCTAATATGGTAAATGCCTTTACTCCAAAGGTTGACTTGAATTTAGGTCTTAGTAATATAATGGTGTCTTCCTGACAACTCTGAGGTTGTACTCTCGGATACTGAGAATGGCAGCTTTAAATAAAACAGTATTAAAAAACATGGAAGGATGGCTTAATGGTTAAGGTGCTTGCCTTACAAGCATAAGGTGCAGAGTTTGAGTCTCACAAGGGATAATTAGCTAGGCTTAAAATGGCTTGCAAGGACAGTTAGCTTAGTACTAATCTATGAACCTATTTATTGTTGGGAGGGTGGCCTAATGGTTAAGGTGTTTGCCTTAAAACACAAAATGCAAATTCTGAGTCTCACAAGGGATAATTGGCTCAGGTTACATTTATGGCTAGGCTTGTATAGGCCCTAGGGCCAATAGCCTAGTACCTACCTATGAACCTATGAACCTATGGCAGCTTTTGCCTTGCATATATAGTCAGTGGAGTCATGTGAGAAGATGACAAAGATGTGTGAACAAAAAAAGGGAGCAACGCAAATCTGCACATTTTCTTTGCAGCCATTTTTAATTTGTGATTGTTTGTATTTGATAGAAGACATACAGGTGGCAGAACATTTTGAGATTAGAACACAGACACACAAATGTATATATGCATTATACTAATGCATTATTAATATATATATATATATATATATATATATATATATGTGTGTGTGTGTGTGTGTGTGTATGGTTTACTATCATTTCCATGAAGTGCTTTCATCATAGATGGCAACATCAAAAGGCCATTTTCCAAGAGGCTAGTCCTCAAATGGAATGTCAGTGAATCACATTATTGAACATCAAATGGAACATGTAATCCAATAGTCACATTTCCAAAACAACAAATGTTGAATTGTCACTATTAACTTGGCTTGACAAGGGGGTGGAATGACATTTTTATTTTCAGCATACTGGTTCAGTGATGTGAGCATTCGATGGAAAGTACTTCATGGAAATGATAGAAAGCTTCTATATATATATATATATATATATATATATATATATATATATATATTTATTAACTTGGGGTTATTTTGATATAGCACTTGTAATTCTGTCACATATATACATGAATAAGTCTCATAAAAAATAGTAGCTGCACCTTTAAATGTTAGCAGCAACTATGGGATATAATCCGGGCCTTTGCAGTGATTCTACGCACACTGAAGACGCTGAGAGCGAAACCGGCCACTGGTCTGTGTATCTGTGGGCAGATTTGCCAATAAACACGGTCGAACTTTCCTGCTGTTAAATTTTATTTCTTTTTATGAGTGCTGGAGCGTTTGTGGATCATATATATATATATATATGTATATATATATATATATATATATATATATATATATGGTTTACTATCAGATTCGCGAATGTCACTCGGTCGAACGTTGTATAGACGAACGCATAAGGTCGGAAACACAAATGTCGAAGGCAGTAAAATCAATCGAGGAACGGTTTTACCATGGGTCGAGGTAGGGAGGATGTTTGTAGTAGGGTATTATACTGTACACCTACCTCGACCCATGGTAAAACCGTTCCTCGATTGATTTTACTGCCTTGACATTTGTGTTTCCGACCTTATGCTCGCTCATACAACGTCAATCGAGTGACATTCGCGAATCTGATAGTAAACCTATATATACATATACATATATATATATATATATATATATATATATATATATATATGTATAGATATATATATATATATATCTATATATATATATATATATATATATAGATAGATATATATAGATATATATATAGATATATGTATCATTGGTTGTACTGTGGACAGAATACAAAATATCAGTAACAGCTAAGCAAACTGCAGTTTTGTAACTGTGAGGGGTGAAGATACAAAGATTGGTAACCCCCCCACACACAGGGACAGACGTACACACATACACACACACACACACACACACACACACACACACACACACACACACACACACACACACACACACACACACACACACACATGCGTGCGGGTCTATATCAATTTGTCGAAGGTTCACTTCCAAAAACCTTTCTTCATCGACCCTAAACTACCAAACATTCAATTCCCTAAATGTTCACATCCATGTAAAGGGAAAGGAAGCATTTGTCCAACATCAAAAATTTGCCCTATTCCCCACTGTAGTGCAATCTTGGACTATATGGCTGGGGGGGTGAGGTGCAGTCCCCCACATTTCAGTACTGTGGTGGGTGCATTCCCTCACTTCGATGGGTTTGACATATTGCAGTGTATGTTCTGGCATAGTGTTGGCCAAGTGCTTCCTTTCTCTGATAAAATGTTTTTTCAATGTAAACATTTGTAGAACTGAACATTCGGGGGTTTCGGGTTGATGAAGAAAGCTTTGCGGAAGTGAATATTGATGTAGACCCACACACACACACACACACACACACACACACACACACACACACACACACACACACACACACACACACACACACACACACACACACACACACACACACACACACACTCATGTTTGGTAAGTCGAGATTTCCTATCTTTTGCTCTACATTTTGTAAAATGACCAACACCCGGTTGACTAGTTCACAAAGGATCATGATGGTGTGTGTGTGTGTGTGTGTGTGTGTGTGTGTGTGTGTGTGTGTGTATATACATATATAGATTCACTTTATAATCTCAAAATACTAAAATACATAATTTTAGTATCTCAAGACTATAAAGCTGAAAGGCCCGAAACTGACACCCAAAACCGCAAAATTCAAAATCGTGATCATTCACAAACACACACCACCACACAAACAAGCACACATACAGCTACCTAATTACACTACAACAAACAAACCAACACACACAAACACAACACAACAAACAAACGCACCTATCCTACCTATAAGTAGGGGTGCAAGCCCCCCCTGCCCCCTAGTTACTTATATATACTAACTCCAAGATCATACTAAACACATAAACACATAAAACTCACTACTACACACACTCACACACACTAAAATCCCTACTTAGTATCCTTACAAGAACACCACTTACCTGAATCCCCAGCTAAATCCACAAATCGCACCACACGTCACGAATGCAACAACACAACGGCGGATTTGACATTTCCACATTCAATATTATGCAGTTTCATGTAACTACACTTTCGACTTTATAGTCTTAGAATACTAAAATTCAATATTTTAGTATTTCAGATTATAAAGTGAAACTATATATATATATATATATATATATATATATATATATATATATATATATATATATATATATAGATAGATAGATATATGTACACACACACACACACACACACACACACACACACACACACACACACACACACACACACACAAAACCTCAAAATGCATGCACTCGAGGCACTCCTCGGTATGGAGAAAATCGATGTTTGTGCAGTGACGGAAACCTGGTTCAAGGCTCCAGAGAGCACCCCAGCACTACCAGGTTACAATTCATATCATACCTTCCGGCCTCAGTTACCGGATCACAGTACAAAGGGCAGAGGTGTATCCATATTCATTAAGGATACCCACATCTCCAGGTTAGTGGCGCAGCATGATGCCCCAGAGATCATCCATGCGCAACTATTAGCAGACAAAACCACATTTCAAGTTGTAGCCTGTTATAGATCGCCCACCATGTCCCAAGATGCTCACTCAACATTCCTTGAGGCATTGGAAAATATAAAGGTCCTACCCAACACCATAATTTTGGGTGATTTCAACTACCCTGGTATAGACTGGGCCAACTACCAAAGTTCTATCTCGTATATCCAGCGGTTCATACAATTTATAAATTCAAATGCCCTTGAATAACTGGTATGTTCTCCCACTAGAGGGGACAACATATTGGATTTAGTCATCACAAATATGGGCACCCACAGTACCACACCCGTTATCACTCCCTCTCTGGTCAGATCAAACCACAAACTGATAATCCTAGACATCCTCACCCCTCCACCTCCCCTTGTCAAAGAAACCATTGTAAAAAACCTTTCCAAAGCAAGCTTCAAACTACTTGCATCTGAAGTGGAAAGCTTCACTATTCCCTTGCAGAAGGATAATGATATCCAGGATGCGGAATCCTACATCCAGGCACTCTATATGCATCTTCAGGATTGCATGGACCATGCTATCCCAAATAAAACCAAGACTCCTTCCTCAAGCAAGGAGAAACCAGTCTGGTGGACCCCGGCCATAAGCAAACTTTACAATAAAAGGAGGAGACTTATACAAAGAAAGGCCAAATTTCAAGTAGAAAAATCATCCCTGATCAGCATTAGTAAGAAATTGAGGGCCCTTATCAAGTTAACTAAAGCAAATTTTGAAAATAAATTTGCCAAGAATGCCAATGATAACCATAAGGCCTTCTATGGTCACATCAAAAAACTAAATGGCAAAGATCAGGTCTGTTCTGAGCTAGTACAAAATGGAACAAAATATACTGACCCCACTGACATTGCCAACATCTTGGCTGACAGGTACAGTGCAAATCCCCCCCCCTCCCCCTCACCACCTACAGGGCCTATTACTATTCCAGGGGATTGTGTAACTCCAATTATTACTATAAGGCTCTATATAAAGCTAAAAACACTGCTTCCATGGAACCAGATGGTGTCCCGGGCTGTGTCATACGCGAGCTCCAAAATGAATTAACCCCACATCTGAATACCCTGTTCACTCACAGCCTCTTGACAGGATATGTGCTCATAGAATGGCGCACAGCAATGGTGGTTCCACTGCACAAGGGTGGGCCCACAACCAACTCTGGGAACTACCGACCAATAAGCCTGACCAGTCTGATCTGTAAGGCAATGGAGTGAACCATTATGGAACTCATAAATGGAGATATTGGGAACCTCCAAACACTTGACCCCACACAGTTCAGCTTTGTCAAGGGCAGATCATGCCTCCTGAACCTGGTGGACTTCTTTGAGACAGTTACTCAGGATTTAGATAAGGGAAAGGAGGTACACACGGCTTACCTTGACCTTGCTAATGCATTTGACACCATTCCCCATTCAGGTATTATTGATAAGCTCACCAGCCTGGGCATAAACCCTTATGTCACAAGATGGATCACAAACTGGCTCTCAGACAGATCCCATAAAGTAAGAGCAGCGGGATCTATGTCCGAATCCAGACCAGTAATGAGTGGTGTGCCTCAGGGCTCTGTCCTGGAGCCCCTCCTGTTTGGCATATACTTCTCAGAAGTACAGGCAAGCACTGAAGGGCTGTGGCTGACCAAGTCTGCAGACAACTGCAAGCTGGGTGCTATAATAGAGTCTCCGGCTGACATGTACATCCTCCAGAAGGGCCTTAATTAGACTGATGCATGGTGTCAGAGCCATGGTCTCAAGCTAAATGCTAAAAAATGCATAGTAATACCCTTTTGGAAAAAAACAGAGTACCCGCGAACTACCACATAGGAGGTAACCCCTTGAAATCTGAAGTAGTAATAAGGGATCTAGGGACCCAAGTAGATAGTCAGCTTTCCTTTGATAACCATGATGCCAAGGTGGTTAGAAAATCCTTCTATGTGACCCATCTGATCACGAAAGGGTTCGCATCAAGATCTAAGTATATAGTGGTGCCCCTCTACTCTTCCCTCATCAGACCCATTATTGAGTACAATGCACCAATTGGAATGTACCTGGCTAGGCATCTCCAGCAGCTGGAGAGACCACAGAGTTACTTCACTAAGAGGATTACTGGCCTCAAACAGTTGCCCTATGCAGCACGATTGACAAAACTAAGGCTTTTCTCTGTTGCATACCACCTTCTCAGAGGTGATCTCTGTCTAATATACAGAGCCATGTCCAACCCAGAACTGTCGAACATGTTCCATCTTGCAAAACCAAATCCACTCGAGCTACACGCTCTAGGGATATAAACCTCAGCACAACAATGAATAGAACATGCTGAAAGGATAGATTCTCTTCGCAAAGACTTCCCTTGCTATGGAACAAGGTCCTGATCTACATAAGACAGAGCCTTTCACTATCACTCTTCAAGAGGAACTTTGACGAGTGGATGGGTAACAGAAAGTTCACACCAGGGATCATACCAACAGCCCTACTAGATAGGGGCCAAGGGTACTAGCTGCTAGATCAAGGGCCTAGGGAACTAACCAAAGGGGTGGTGAATACCGCACAATGTGGCTGGACGGGCAGATAGCCCAGTACCTACCTATGAACCTATGAACCTATACACACACACACACACACACACACACACACACACACACACACACACACACACACACACACACACACACACACACATACATATATGGAAGTGCTCAAATGTACATATGATGAGACACTCTGGTATACAACAGGAAACCAAACACATTTCAAACAACAAAAGGCATGAGACGTATTCCTTGAAGGACATATGCTACATGGGTGAACAAAATGGATTAGCATGCAAGCAACATATTAGAAATGTCAAGTGAGAGATGAAAAACAAGTAAGTAAGCAGGAGACGTAGAAGAAACCTATAATTACAATAAATGTGAAGTGTGAAAACTATATTTACAATAAATGTGATAAATGTGAAGTGTGACAACTATAATTACAATAAATGTGAAGTGTGTCATCTTTACTCAGAGCTCTGTAGTAACAAGTTGTAGTCTGTCAGGAGATGAGATCCAGAGTGCTACAAGCTGTCATCCCAGAATCACTTTGATTTGTTTACATTTTTGCAGAGTTGCTTGTTACAAAGGGACAGCTATCTCTGTCCTTGCCATTCCTTGCCACATGTCCTGACGATTTGTAGTTCATACGAATAACATGACATTCGACTGAAATGCATTAGAGGAAGGGCACTTGTATCTTACATTGTCCATAATGTAACAAGTACCAAGGCCTTGCATAGCAGCAGGACTTAGCAGCAGTAAATACATCTAGTTTTGTTTGGGCATCACACTTATTACACTGTAGGCCAGCCTTGTCTCTTAGTCCTTGTTGATGGAAGACACGGCTGCATTATGCACCTGTAGTTTTTTGTTACATGCTGGTAGATCTCCACACTGCCATCAGACATCCAACATATTACAGTGAGTTGAACACACCACTTCATTAAGGGAAACCAAGTCTCCTTTAGGCATGTATTTATTTATTAATTTATTTAAGTTTGTTTACCGTTGTACTACACTGATCACGGTAGATCATGTGCCAGCATATCTTGGGTGAAAACATTTATAAGAAATTAAAACAAATGAACATTCACATGAGATGAAAATATTTCCACACGTCATTTACAGAGGAGAAAACACTTATTGATTTATGCCACTATACACGATCATTAGATAATTATGTTCTCAGGTACATTATTCATTAAATCATCATCTAACTTTGCCTCCCTTTATGACTTTGTGTTACTTTGATTCATTGTCATTATATGAGTTGAAACATTAATTTATTGACTGCCTTTATATCGGTTTATCTATGTACCTGGCCAGCTCTCTGATAACTGGGAAAATGGGATAATCCATTGTATGTTTCATAACACTCACCCAAGCGCAACGCAGCAACAAGACAATAAATGTAGATAACATAATTCTACTGACATCATGTGCTCATTGCATTATTATAAATGGTTTTGTTGCAAATAACTTGTCATGACAATTCCTTATAGACACCACATAATATAAAGCTTAAACAAGTTAAAGCACAGTAAGTGTAGGAAGCAAAGTGCTTTAAACTAACAGACATATAAGGTAGTTGTATTTATTTTGCTTCCAGATATGTTTCTAAATCCATTCTGGTCCTGTATACCCCTTAGCATAGAGTAAGGGTGGGTCTAGAGAACACAGAATAAAGCAAAGTCGAGCTCTCCTTCTTTTAGCTTGATTCTGTGTCTGCCTAGCCATGGGTCACTCCAGGCTTACGTGGCTGAAACAATGCTCAGACAACAATTAGAATGGCTTTCACTGCTGATGGGTGCAGGCACAAGTAATTCATTAAACACTGAGGTGACAAGATATTATGTACATTCTTTAACAAGAAGACCTTTTCCAGTTGCAACTGTTGCTTTGGAATAATCATCTTGTTAAATTAGCAGTTAAACAGTGCAAATATAAATCAGTATTTCACAAGGATCACAGACAGTAGAAAAGGTGAGGTACAGTAGCAGTACAGCATTGTTGGAGCCCTGTGTACACCCAGAGCAGAGTTGGTAACCAGTGATGTGACATCACCCAAAGAAAGAGGTAGCAGTACTACATAAAGCAGCGAAAACAGCATCAACCATACCACGTCTGCCCTCCATATTTAAAAAAAATCATTTCTGGTCAACTATTTATATTAACTAAATCACTATTCAGCAAAAATCATTTGTAGATGCACCTACCAAAACTAATACTGTGCAATAAAAAACAGAACAATTGTAGGGAGGGAAGGCTGCACTGATTCGAAATTTAGAAGCACCCCTCAGCAAGTATATGCAAACCAGGAAAGATAGGTGACTTTTAATTTAATTTATTCATTTGTTTTCATGTAAGTGAATATGTCACCATGGAGTATTTTAAGCCATAAGCAAAATCGCAAAGGCATGGGTAAATGGAGTAGATATGGGAACTTACAATCAACCAGCCAGATATCTGAGAGATGACTGGAAATTTGAGTACCTAAGGAAATCCCAAATATGCACAGGGAGAATGTTCAAATGCCACACAGACAGTGAGAAGAGATCAGGATTAAACCCCTGGCCTGTGGATGTGAAGTGGACAATTCACTCTTTCTAGATTAACATGATTTTCAATAACAAAAATTATAAACCAGGGAGTATAAAGGTACCCTTTCATGAGTCTGATATTTAGAGGAATATGGTAGAAGCTCCGATACATTTAGAATATGGACTTCATTATAGCCTGGCTTATATGTCAGTTAAGGTTTTAAAATTTACTGACAAGATTATCAGCCATAACTTGAGTCACACAAAGGCAAGGGTAAATACTATACAGACACATATAAATAGGTACATGAAAACTTACAGAACAAGTTAGAAGGGCATTCATGCCCGTGCTTGAAATATTTGTATGTATTGTTTTCATTCCAAACATACACCAAATGAATTCAGGCCAAATATACTTAAACCAAATGAATAAATTCTAAAATCAGACAAAATGAATTTAGACTCAGTGCATGGAACCATATACATAAACACAGACACACACACACATGTATATATACACACACACACACACACACACACACACACACACACACACATATATATATATATATATATATTTGTGTGTGTGTGTGTGTGTGTGGTCTACTTTGTTTGATGAAAAACACATTTCACTGAATCTAATTTTGTCAAAGCCTCATTTCACTGAAAATGAATTCCCTGAGCACAATTCACTAAAAGCTCGCTTCACTGAAAACTCATTTGACTGAAACTCATTTTGTCTAAAAAGGTATATTACCTGTTCCCCACTGTAGTGCAATCCTGAAGTTAGTATATATATATAGTGTGTGTGTGTGTGTGGGGGGGGGGGGGCACAGCACCGATTTTAAATGTTGTAAACCATAGACATGGATTCTCACAAGTCAAATGAATAACTCTTTCCAGACAATAAAATATACACAAACTATGTGGGGGGGCTATGCCCCCAATATGCGGGGTTGTGCCACCCACCCCCCAACTATATTTACTAACTCCAGGATTGCACTACAGTGGGCAACAGGGCATATACTTGTTTAGACAAAATGAGTTTCAGTCAAATTAGTTTTCAGTGAACTGAGCTTTCAGTGAATTGTGTTCAGGCAATTCATTTTCAGTGAAATGAGGCTTCAACAAAATGAGTTTCAGTGACATGTATTTTCTATGAAACAACTAGACCCATATACATATATATATATATATATATATATATATATATATATATATATATATATATATATGGGTCTACTTTGACCCATCAAATTTACATTTCAGCGAAATGCAGTTTTGCGAGTCCGTTTTCGCAAAAGTGCAGTTTTGCAAAAAAACAGTTCATGAACAGTAAAAGAAAAAAATACACCAAACACATTTATACCGGGGAGTAAGCCCCCTGCACCCCCACCCCCCCACTACTTATATATTCTAACACCAAGATCGCACTACAGTGGGGAAAAGGGAATATTTCCTTATCCTCACTGTACCACGATCTAAAACAACAAGCTCCCCTCCCATACAACAGTTAAGAATCACCATACCTGCACCACCACAGGATCCTGGAACCACAAACTCCCTTCAGTGAAGTGTTTTTCGCAAAAGTGCATTTTCGAATAAATGCACTTTCGTGAAAACAGAATCGTGGAATTTGTATTTTGCTGAAATGTAAATCTGATGGATCAAAGTAGACCCATATATATTTCTACATATATATATATATATATATATATATATATATATATATATATATATATATATATATATATATATATATATATATATATATATATAGATATATTATATGCATGTATATATATATATATATATATATATATATATGTGTGTGTGTGTGTGTGTGTGTGTGTGTGTGTACGTATATACATTCGCAATTCTGACTGGCCATGTACTGGCACAGTTACATATGTAATCTATATTAGAAGGTAGTTTTAGTTCAAACAGAAGATATAATGGCAAAGATGAATATCATCTGTTAGTATCTGCGAATGCAAAATACTGGATCCAAAACTAAATTAAGTATGGCACCTTTGTTATTGTTTCTTATCTCTAAATTTTCAATGAGTTCTGCTTCAACTGCATTTTCAAATGTAACAAATGAAATATTGGCATGATAGTGATGATAGTGCCTGATAGTGCATGATAGTGCTTAATTTTTTCACAGACTACACTGTCAACGCCCTTTTGGTCAAGGCTGATACGCTGAATGGATAAAAATAATTTACATAAGGGGTTACTCTACGTACCCCCATGTTACATCCCATGAAGCAGCACAATTAGCCCTGAGTCACCATAACTCGGCAATAAGTCCTAAGCAAGTTGGTTAATGCATGTTAAAACTGTGCGAGACTAAATGTGCTTTAACTGGTCCAATATTCATGGAATGAAGACTTTTCTAGCATTATAAAATTATCAAAACCAGTTTGCGGTGCTGCTTATAGTTTTCAAACAAAGTAATGAGAAAACCAAGTATATGAAATCCTCAAACAATATATTTTTATGGTAAATATTTAAAAACATTCCACATCACTCTTACATGCCATAGATTGATAGGATTTATAGAGTGTTACCAAACACTGCTTGTCTACCTATAATTTAGAGGTGCACAAGGGTTGATGGGCTCCTACTGGGATGGCTTACGAATCTCAAACTGATAGAATTTATTTTTTTCTCATAAATATTTTTATTTGATTTTGCATAAAAAAAACAACTTATTTGCATTCACAACAAAATAAACTATATACAGTATCCATAACAATAAATACAATGATAAGCAATTGATGTTTTAATATTTCTCCAATAAATTATGTAGTTTTTCCCATGCAGTGAACTGATGTTCTCATTTTTATTGTAGCTATTTCTTCATTGAAAACAGAAATGACTATGAAAAGAAATAGCAGCCTTAACTTTCTCATGTATCATTATGGTTCCCTATCAGAAGCCTGAAACACTATAAGCCTGAAAATCAAAATCCTGAAACCAAAAGCCTGAAAATTCAAAATCCCGAAAACCCAAAATCCTGAAACTCAAAATGGACATACTGACGTCATTGTGGCTTTGCTATTGTTAGCCCTGTGGTGTTAGGTCATGCGTTGGGTTCAGGTAAGTGTGTGGTTGGTTTTATGTTAGGGTTAGGGGCGGTTTAAGTGAGTTAGGGTTAGGGCACAGGTTAGGCATGTATGCAATAGTGACAAATATTGGGGTTAGGGGCGTTTTAAGTGAGTTAGGGTTAGGGCGCGGGTCAGGTGAGTGTGCGATAGTGACAGACCTTAGGGTTTGGGTTAGGGTCAGGGTCAGTTGGTAGATATTAGTGTCTTTATAGTGACATATTAGCATTATTTGTGTTTTCAGGATTTTGAGTTTCAGGATTTTGGGTTTTCGGGATTTTGAATTTTCAGGCTTTTGGTTTCAGGATTTTGATTTTCAGGCTTATAGTGTTTCAGGCTTCTGATAGGGAACCATCATTATACATTTGCTTGCTGTAGCTAAGATTGTGCACAAATGAGGTATTTGATGAACAGGATTAAGGTGGGCAGATGGTACACTGAATACGAGAGAAAGAGTTATAATACAATTATCATTCCAGGAAGCTTTGCAAAAATTCCTAAATTTAACTCAAAATGATTGCAATTAATCATCATATGAAACCAATCAGCTTCAGGTGTTAAATCACAACTCCAACACTTAATATTATCCTTTTTATAAATTAATGTAACCTTATGTGGAGTTAAAAAACATCTATGTAAAACTTTTCAAGTAAAAAGTCTCCGATAAGGAGAGTATGTTGTTTTACCTGATGATTTTAAACAAAGATTTGTATTTATAGCAGTAAATTCTTCTTTATTAATCTTAGTGGTGTAATTCCAGAAAGAAATGTCTATAGGTCTAAAATTACTTATAATAATTTTGTCTATTTTTGAGATAAATGAGATGTTCACTATGGAACCATTAATAATGATGGATGTGAAATCTAAGATTTTTGTATATCACTGTTAGGTGAATTTAAACTAATATAGTTTTATTATTTCATTTCATTTTATTTTATTTATTTATTTTCAATTTGATCACAGGGGAAGTTCACTGGGCCAAGAAGAGCCTGTTTTCAGTGGAGGCCTGGGGAGAAAAGCTGCAATGAACAATTACAAGTGTACACAAAGCAGTATAACCATCTAAATCAGGCTGAGAATACAGCATAATACATATCAGGTATAATACAATCATGCAAAGAAATACAAATAACAGGACTTTGTTGGAAATTTTGTATGTACAAAGCTAGATACATTTACTGATATAAAAAAAGCTAACAAGGTTAGCCAAGGTGCAACAGAAGGCTGTCCAGTATTGGTTTAATGGAGTGTAGTACTGGACAAAGTAATGGTATGAGAAGCAGGTGTAGTGGCTGTGGAGCTGAGTGTAGCTCAGGGAGTGGTTTAATGGAGTGTAGTACTGGACAAAGTAATGGTATGAGAAGCAGGTGTAGCAGGTGAAGGAGATGAGAGGAGTTAGCGGGTGAAGTTATGCTGGAGAGTGGCATGGGCATGTCCATTTTAAAACTAAGTGGGACAACAAGAGAAATTTGAAGTTGGTGTGGTTTGGAGTATTGTGAAGGGAGTGAGGGATTGATTTCCATAGTTTAGATATGGAGTAGGAAAGCAGGAGGTGGCAAGGGGGTCGTGAGGGTTTGTAGATTTGTAGGAGGTTTTGGTTTTTTGATCTGAGTGAGCAGTTAGGAATATAGGGGTTAAGTCAGTAGCGAGTGAGGGGCAGCTGGAAGGTTTGAAGATGAGCTTGTGAGCAGTGGTGTGTTTGAGGAAGTTCAGATAATTAGTTAATTCGAGCCATGTGAGTACGGAGAGAGTGGCAATAATGGCATGAGAGTTTTGGAATTGGTGGCAAATTTGCTTATTTTATTGTAGCAGGACTCTAGTTTTGATTGTAGGCTAAGTTGGAGATTGATTAGCAGAGGAGCACTGTACATGAGAGAGGAGAGAAGGTAGGAGGAGGCCAGGGTTTTTCTGGAGGAAGGGGTGAGGTATTGGTTGTGTCTATACAGGGATCCTAATTTTTGATGGGGTTTTTTGATTATAGTTTGGGTATAGGTATCAAATTTTAGATGTTCATCAATGATAACACTAAGCAGTTTAGTAGTTGATACAATTTTGATGGGGACGTTATTCTGGCTGAGTACAGAGGAGTTTTTGTCAACAGGGGAGAATTTAGATGGAGAAAAAAATCATCAGCTAAATTTTATTTTTGTTTAGGTCCAGGTGATTGTTTTGCAGCCAGGCTTCAGTTTTAGAAAAAGCTGATTGGGTTTTTAGAAGTAGGTCAGAGGGGTGAGTATGCTAAGCAGATGATTGCTGAATCCTCAGCATACTGGGTTAGTGAGGAATCAGGCATGGTGTGGTGATAGTTATTGATAAATATATTGAAGAATAAATGGCCTAGAACAGAACCTTGGAGCACACAGGTGGGAGTGTATAGGAAGGGAGAGGTTGAGGATTTCCATTGTACAGCTTGTTGTTGTTCGGAGAGGTAGCTAGAGAACCAGGCCATGGTGGAAGGAGAGAGGCTGAGAGTGAGGAATTGAGATAGAAGTAAGGGGTAGGGGATGGTGTCAAAAGCTTTGGATGGATCTAGGAATAGAGTAGCTATGAATTTGCCAGAGTCAAGTGCTCGATTAATGGCCTCTAGAAAGGAAAGGCAAGCAGTCATGGTACTATGGTCAGGATGGAAGCCATGTTGAGTTGGGCTGTGAAGATTATTGTATGTTAAGTATGGCATCAGTTGTGAATGGATACATTTTTCCAGGATTTTAGAGAGTGGGGAAAGGATGGCAATAGGCCTGAAATTGGTGGTGTCAGTACTTTTACCTCCATTATGGAGTGGGATGATGTATGCATGTCGTCACATAGAAGGGACATAGGATTCTTGGGTGGATCTGTTTATTAAGATGGAAATGGGAAAGGCAATGCTATTAGCAGATATTTTGAGGAAGGATGATGGTAGATTATCAGGTGCGTCACTTCAATGTTTAAGTTAGAGAAGCAGGTTTTTTTATTGTACTTGTGGGGATGGGTTTTGGGTTGAAGGGGAGGAAGGAGGTATGAGATCAGAGTGATAGAGGGGACATGCGGGGTTGGGATTGGGGAAGGAGGAGGATAATTTAGCTATGCAATCCACAAAGAAGGAGTTGAATGGGGTGGCAATTTCAAGACTGGTGAGGTTGGGATTGGGACAGAGGCCCCATCTTTATTTGGCCTGGTAGGAGAGTTTATTATTTGGGTGAAGTTGAAGAGGTTGACTATGTGAGATGGGGCTTGAGAGTTTATAGTGGCCCAGTTAATGTTCATGTCACCAAGGATATTAGTTTCATTTTTAATGTTAGAGGAAAACCAGGAGAGGATATCTTCTAGTATTGGGATATTATTGCCTGGGGGTATATAGATGGCGGCTATGCATATGGACTTGTGATTATTGATTTTTAGTAGAGCTATAGTTATTTCAGAGTTGGCAAAGCTTGGGATGTGATTAGTGTATGGAATAATGGTATAGAAGGAGAAGTAAATTATGGCTACATTTCCATCTTTCTTGTTAAGTTTGTCTTTGCGAATCATTTGGTAGTCTGGTGGAAGAATTTCGTTGTCTTTTATAAAGGTTTAAGCCAGGTCTCTGAGACAGCTACTATGTCAAGGTGGTTGTGGGAAAGCCAGGCATGGAGGTTACGGATTTTATTTTGAAGGCTTTGGACACTGAATGTAGTGAGGCAAATGGCTTTGGGAGTTTGATGGTCATTAACAATGCAGAGCTTTAGCTCCCTGGCAATAACTGCATTGACTGGGGAATGTAACACCAATAGAGATCTAATTTTAGAAAAGCAAAATAATTACCCATGTTAAAGTTATGGCTTCCAGAATAAAAAAAATAATATCACAGTTATAATAAGTGTAAACAGTTGGGGGACAGCACATGGACAGCAACAGAGGAAGGTGTATGCCCCCACCTACCCATCTTGTGAAAGTATGTGCCACTCTGACTGCCCAGTCCCTGAAAAACCTAAAAAATGCTTTATGCTGGGAATACTAAAACATATGCTTAATGCTGGGAATACTAAAACAGGTGCTTTATGCTGGGAATACTAAAACAGATGCTTGATGCTGGGAATACTAAGACAGATGCTTTTTGCTGGGAATACTGAAACAGATGCTTTATGGTGGGAATACTAAAACAGATGCTTTTTGCTGGGAATACTGAAACAGATGCTTGATGATGGGAATACTAAAACAGATGCTTTATTCTGGGAATACTAAAACAGATGGTTGATGCTAGGAATACTAAAACAGATGCTTTATGCTGGGAATACTCAAACAGATGGTTGATGCTGGGAATACTAAAACAGATGTTTTTTACTGATTACTACATTTATTTTAAAATCTGCACTTAAAGTTACATTTAGTCGAATTTAATCGAAAGTTTGCTTGTTTGTTTGTTTGTTTGTTTGTTTGTTTGTTTAATTTAACTGTGGAGGCTGCCCACTAAAGTGTGCTAGCCTGTGTAACTAATTTATCACTGTCTCTGCATTTTCTGTGTGTTTCTACAAAAAAAAACAAAAAAATAATCCTTGTTTTCCCGCCTTTCTCGACTAGTTTAGACCAGTATACAGGCATTGCTGTATTCTGGGCTGTGGTGTAGTTCCTGTGTTGTCCATTACCTTACTTGGATAGAAGGAAGTTTCTTTGCTCACCAGTGGGAGTGGGGAGCCTTGAGCAGCCTACCTGTCCTTGGGGGAAGTGACCTCAGCACAAGAAGCTGTAGTAATTGGTTGTTTGGGACCATTTCTAGCCCTTTTGTAGTTCACTGCTTAAAATCCGCGTTTGCACGGCTTTGTGCGGTCGTGCGCCGGTTAAACAAGGTTAAACTTGGTTAAACAAGGTTAAACTTTTTCTGGCTCCGCCAAGTCTGCTCTTCAATTTTTCCCTTAGAACTGTTCTACTTGCAATCTAAACAGCCTATACTCTATCTGAAAAGCTCAGCACTTGCTCCTAAAGCATTTTTATACAGGTAAAGCACTCTAAACAAAAGAAAGTACTTCATTCACCTAAATTCTGTTGTGTACCCATTTCCCTATAGGTCCTTTCTGACTCAGTTACACAGCAATCTTTTTCACTATTTCTAGCATGTCGAAGGGTCAGTTGCTGGCGTCCTCTCCTGTTCAGCTGGTGAATCTGGGAATCTTGAGGCAATGTTACAATTGCCTTATGTACACAGACAACCCTCTCCTCCTCCCAACAAATACAAATATATGCGAGAGATGCAACTATATAGCCAAACTGGAGGCTGACCTCTCTCAATTCAGTACTGGCAAGACCAGTCAGGAGGAGAAGGTAACCACGCACACCACAAACCCAGTCTCACATAGAACTATCACAACTGCAAACCAAACACATAAACACGCAAAAACATACTCGGAGGCGCTGATTAAAAATCTACCAAAACAACAGAGGCCTCCAAAGCAGACACCCAAGCAACCACCACCTCAAGACATAGCACATGCAACACATAGTTCAGAAAGTCAATGTGCTAAACAGTCACAGCCCTTAAGGCCAAACAACATGCCAGACACACTTGTAATAGGTGACTCCATAGTCAGACACACTGACGTCCCGCTCACCAGACTGAACAAGGAAAAGGTCACAGTAAGCTGCCTGTCAGGAGCTTGAATCCGCCACATAACACAAGCACTCAGGTCACTCCACAGCAAGTACAAATATGACTCAGTCATTGTACATGCCGGTGTGAATGACCTGAGACGTACCTCCCTGGACTACATGAAAAGAGACATAGAGGAGCTCTCTGATTATGTAGCCCAGGCCGGTATGACCCTGACCCTGAGCAGCATCTTACCCTCACCAAGAATGATGCCACAGTACAAAGACAAAATGATCAGTTTTAACAATTTGCTTAATTACTGGTGTCATTCTAAGGGGATCCAATGTCTGTCTGTTTGGGATGACATGCTTGACAAGCCACGCTGCTTCGCAAGGGATGGCTTGCACCTGTCACCCCTGGGCTTCCGGATATTGGCCAAGGCTCTTGCCACCCCCATAGTGCCTTTTTTAGGCAAGGCTCAAATGACAAACCTACCTCCCTAGAAAACACAAGTGGAAAAAAACTAAGGGTAATGCTGCTCAATGCCAGAAGTCTAAACCTCAAGATGCACGCCCTCGAAGCCCTCCTCAGTATGGAGAACATCGATGTCTGTGCAGTGACTGAAACCTGGTTCAAGGCTCCTGAGAGCACCCCAGCACTATCAGGTTTTACCTCATATCATGCTTTCCGGCCCCAAAACTTGGACCGAACCACAAAAGGAGGGGGAGTATCCATTTTCATCAAAGATACCCACACCTCCAGGTTAGTGGCAATGCACGAAGCATCGGAGACTATCCAGGTGCAACTAACCATAGGCAAAACTGCCTTACAGTTTGTAGCATACTACAGACCACCCCCTCAAACTCAGGAACCCCACACAGCCTTCCTGAAGACACTGGAGAGTATGAATGCCTCTCCAAACACCATCATTTTGGGAGACTTCAACTACCCAAACATAGACTGGGAACATTACTCAAGCCCCAACACCCTAGCCCAAAGGTTCCTAGAATTCATAAACTCAAATGCAATGGAACAACTAGTCACCATTCCCACAAGAGGAGACAATATACTAGACCTGATCATCACAAACATGGGGACAAAATGCTCCACACCGGAAGTATATCCCTCTTTGGTAAGATCAGACCATAAATTAATCTCACTGGAAATCCATATCCGCCCCACCCCTGCACAAAGACCACAGTGAAGAACTTCTCAAAAGCAAACTTCACACTTCTTAAGACTGAAGTGGTATCCTTCAAGGCCCCTGGGCCAGTGGAAACCACAACCCACACTGCTGAATCCTTTGCAAATGCCCTCTATGGGCACCTTCAAGAATGCATGGATCATGCAATCCCAAATAAAACCAAGACCCATTCCCCAAAGGCAGGCACCGGTCTGGTGGACCCCAGCCATAAACAAACTTTACAACAGGAGGAGGAAGCTACTACATGACAGAGCAAAATCCCTAAAAGGGAAGGCATCTCTGATCAGTACTAGCAAAAACTACGATCACTCATAAAATCATCCAAGGCCAACTTTGAGAGAAAAATCGCAAAAGACACAAAAGACAATCACAAGGCCTTCTTTAGCTATGTTAGAAACCTGGGTGGAAACTCCCAGATATGCTCAGAGTTAGTCCAAAATGATACAAAATACACTGAACCCACTGACATTGCCAACATTCTGGCAGACAGGTTCAGTGCAAATTTCTCCCACAAAAGGAGAAATAACTATCCCAGCAGAGTGTAGCCTCCCTAACATCTCAGATGCCCAGGTGAGAGCCGCCCTCTCTAAAGCTAAAAACACAGCATCAATGTGTGCTACATGAACTGCAAGAGGAACTAAACCTACACATAAGGCTGCTGTTTAATCTTAGCCTTACTACAGGATACGTACCCAAAGAGTGGCGTACGGCAACAGTGGTCCCACTTCACAAAGGCGGTGCTTCTACGGACCCTGGAAATTACTGCCCCATAAGCTTGACGAGCCTGGTCTGCAAAGCTATGGAGAGGATCATTATGGAACTCATAAACAAAGACATTGGGGACCTACAGACATTGGATCCTACCCAATTTGGCTTTGTCAAGGGCAGATCCTGCCTTTTGAACTTGGTCGACTTTTTGAAACAGTCACTAAGGCCATTGATGAGGGTAAGGCAGTTCACACAGCCTACCTTGACCTTGCAAAGCCTTTGACACAATACCCCACTCGGGCATCATAGACAAACTCACCAGCTTAAATGTAAACCCATATGTCACAAGATGGGTTGCAAACTGGCTCAAGGACAGAACCCACAGGGTCAGAGTTGGTGGAGCTATGTCAGACTCTAAGCCAGTCACAAGTGGTGTCCCACAGGGCTCAGTCCTGGGACCCCTCTTGTTCGGCATTTATTTTTCCGAGATACAGGCAAACATAGGAGGATTGTGGCTGACAAAGTTCGCAGATGACTGCAAACTGGGCGCCATAATTGATACTCCAGCGGACACAAACATCCTCCAGAGAGGCCTCATAGAAATGGATAATTGGTGCCAGAGCCATGGCCTTAAGCTGAACGCCAAAAATGTATAGTCATACCCTTTGGGAAAAACAAGGTACCGACAAATTACAACATAGGCGGTAATCCATTAAGTACGGAAGAGGTAATCAGGGACCTAGGGACCCAGGTTGACAGTAACCTCTCATTTGACACTCACATTGCCAAAGTGGTTAGAAAGACCTTCTATATTGGCCACTTATCATGAAGGGTTTCACATCTAGATCAAGAGAGGTCATTGTGCCCCTGTACTCTTCTCTTATCAGGCCAATGATTGAGTACAATGCCCCATTTGGGATGTATCTCACCCGACACCTGCAGCAGTTGGAAAGACCCCAAAAGTTCCTCACCAAGAGGATAAAGGGTCTTAAACATATGTCATATGCTGCCCGACTGAAAAAACTCCAGCTCTATTCAGTCGCATACCGCCTACTCAGAGGTGATCTGTGCCTGACGTACAAGGCCATGTCCAATCCTGAATTAATGGACATGCTCCACCTCAGAAAATCCAAATCCATCAGAGCCACGAGAACAAGTGACTTAAACCTCAACACAGAAATAAATAGGACGTGCTGGAGGGACAAATTCATAACCCAGAGGCTCCCTACACTCTGGAACAGAATCCCAGTCCATGTTAGGCAGAGCCCCTCACTGACTCTATTCAAGAGAAATCTCGACGAGTGGATGGGAGATCGTAGGTTTACCCCGGGGGTCATCTCTGTGTCATTACTAGACAGAGGCATAGTAAACTAAACCCTAAAAGGGCATAGTACTCTCATCCTAAGGGGTGGTGTAAGCCACACACACTCTGGCTAGGCTTATAAATGCCCTAGGGCAGATAGCCTAGTACGAACCTATGAACCTATGATGCTTTTGGCTGAGCATGTGCAATTGTGTGCCCGTACATGTCAATTGTCCAGATTTTCCCAGAATGTCCAGATTTCTGCCGCATATTTTTGATTTGTTTCTCATAAAATTTTTAGTTTTATAACAAATCAGTGAAGATCAAATTCACTTAATAATGACAGACTTTTGAGTTTCAGATTTCATATCCTTTAGAAAAAGTATAGCAATACATAACTTTTTATTCTTGAAACTTTGTAAGTTCATAAGAGCAGTGTTTAAAATTTGCCCCTCTTTGGGGCATTTGTTCACTGATTATTTTTGGCTTTGGCCAGTTTTTTTTTTTGCTGAGAGGTTGAGCGTTATGGCTGCACCATGCAAGCACAGTTGACTCTTTAACTGTCTTTTGAATGTGTTCTGGTTGGGGGATTAATTGAGGTGGAGGTATTCATTACTACATTTTAGTCAGATTGAGTGTGTGTGTGTGTGTGTGTGTGTGTGTGTGTGTGTGTGTGTGTGTGTGTGTGTGTGTGTGTGTGTGTGTGTGTGATGCACTAGTAAAATGAGGGGGATTCTGGTAAAGTGACATACTCAGAGTCGCACAGATGGGGGTCATAAGAATCAAACTCTGTACGCCTAAGGCAGATCATTAAGAGCTTGAAGCCTTAATCGTATACACTAAACATCTATTTAGTCTTCACTTTTTCAGTCATTAGAGTTTGTCCAGTGATCCGTTGTGCTGACCCCTTACTGGGAAAAGCCGAAAGTCATTGTTAGAGTGTCATAGTTCTCATTCTGTGGAAAATTTGTGTCATGCAATACTTGTAGTTTTGTTAACATTTTAGGAGACTCTGTGTTGTTTGTGGCACTTAAGGCTCTGAGCTGTTATCAAATTACTTCCTGTGGTCAAGGGTATCAGGTTTGGATATTTTCTTCTTATCTGGTTTTAATTGATGGTCACATCTGCATGCTTGAATGTGTGTGTGTGTGTGTGTGTGTGTGTGTGTGTGTGTGTGTGTGTGTGTGTGTGTGTGTGTGTGTGTGTGTATGTGTGTGTGTGTGTGTGTGTGTGTGTGTGTGTGTGTGTGTAGTTGTGTATGGATCCTGCATCCCAGTGTAATTATGATATAAAAGAAGGAACTGACTGTAATAAACAGGGACGTCATCCTATGAACCATTTTCTTTGTGTACACTTTTTGATTTCCTTGTGTTTTTGACAGATGACTGTGCACTTTTTGTTTGTAAATATACAATAGAGCATGAAGTATACTAGTTTATTGTTAACATTTTACATATGGATGCATTTTTCATTTCACTTAATTTTTGCAGGCACAGCAGTGTGAAATGCACTGCACAGGCTGCACCAGTGTTGCGTGTCGATTAGTTAGGCTCTGAGCTGTTAATATGCTGCTCCCTGCAATACAGCTTCTGATCACAACAGTGTGAAATTCATTGTGTAGGCTGTGCCAGTGCTGAGAGTGGATTAGTTTAGGTCCTGAGCCATTAAATCTGCCATTTCCTACAGTACAGCTTCTGATCACAGCAGTGCAAAATGCACTGCATAGGCTGCACCTTTGCTGAGTGTCGATTAGTCAAGGGTCTGACCCATTAATGAGCTCTCCCTGCAGTGCAGCTTCTGATCACAACAGTGTGAAATGCACTGTGTAGGCTGCACCAGTGCTTTGAGTCGATTAGTTAGGCTCTGAGCTGTTAACGAGCTGCTCCCTGCAGTGCAGCTTCTGATCACAACAGTGTGAAATGCACTGTGTAGGCTGCACTAGTGCTGAGTGTCGATTAGTTAATGCTCTGAGCTGTTAATCAGCCATTTCATACAGTACAGTTTCTGATCACAACAGTGTTAAATGCACTGCGCAGGCTGCACCAGTGCTGAGTGTCTATTAGTTAGGCTCTGAGCTGTTAACGACCTGCTCCCTGCAGTGTAGCTTCTGATGACAGTGTGAAATGCACTGTGTAGGCTACACCAGTGGTGAATGTCAATCAGTTAAGGCTGTGAGCTGTTAATGAGCCATTTCATACAGTACAGTTTCTGATCACAACAGTATGAAATACACTGTGTAGGCTGTGCCAGTGCTGAGTGCTGAGAGTGGATTAGTTTAGGTTCTAAGCCATTAAATCTGCTGTTTCCTACAGTACAGCTTCTGATCACAACAGTGCAAAATGCACTGCATAGGCTGCACCATTGCTGAGTGTCGATTAGTGAAGATTCTGACCCATTAATGAGCTCTCCCTGCAGTGCAGCTTCTGATCACAACAGTGTGAAATGCACTGCGCAGGCTGCACCAGTAGTGAATGTCAATTAGTTAAGGCTCTGAGCTGTTAATGAGCCATTTCATACAGTACAGTTTCTGATCACAACAGTGTGAAATGCACTGCGCAGGCTGCACCAGTGCTGAGTGTCTATTAGTCAGGCTCTGAGCTGTTAACGACCTACTCCCTGCAGTGCAGCTTCTGATGACAGTGTGAAATGCACTGTGTAGGCTACACCAGTGGTGAATGTCTATTAGTTAAGGCTCTGAGCTGTTAATGAGCCATTTCATACAGTAGAGTTTCTGATCACAACAGTGTGAAATGCACTGCGCAGGCTGCACCAGTGCTGAGAGTCATTTAGTTAGGCTCTGAGCTGTTAACGAGCTGCTCCCTGCAGTGCAGCTTCTGACAACAGTGTGAAATGCACTGTGTAGGCTGCACTAGTGCTGAGTGTCGATTAGTTAGGCTCTGAGCTGTTAACGAGCTGCTCCCTGCAGTGCAGCTTCTGACAACAGTGTGAAATGCACTGTGTAGGCTGCATAGTGCTGAGTGTCGATTGGTTAGGCTCTGAGCTGTTAACGAGCTGCTCCCTGCAGTGCAGCTTCTGATTCTCTCAGCCTTCATTTGTGTAGCTCAAATCTAACCAAGTCAATTTGCCACATGCTTCCAATGCTCCTGGGCTGTCCCTTAAAAATTCAATAATTGTCCCAAGTAGTTAGCAAATACAATACCCATTTGTCTTTTAATTTCCTGCATCCTCACTATATGCTATTTGACTATGAATCCCAACATGTCTGTCATAGGTTAATGGACTGCTAGATGCATTTTCAGTAAATGTAAGTTTCAAAGGAGGAGGCATTTATTATTGGTCAAGCTTTCTGTTTTCAATGTGAGGCTTGTTTTGTTCATCAAGGAGCTGTCAGGGTTTTTGGTGTAAAATGTGTTAATAAGTTTTAAATTAAAGGCAAATTTCTGAAAAAAAGTAAGGAAGGAAATAATGTGCACCCTGACAGCTTCAGTAGTGTTTATGGTAACTGCGAGAGACGGACAATTAATAAGATATTGGGATAGCTGCAGGGCAAGCTCTGATCCATTACTCTGGTTAGGGTCCCATTTTACTATGATCTGGCTCTGCTCTTATTGCTCAGAACCTGTACAAGTATTTAGCTGCATATGCGTGCAATATCTCTGTTTTTCTATCATTGAAATGAGGTAAAGAGACAAACCTATAGCACTATATGGCTAGGTGACTCCTACTCGCACAGTAAGCCAGTGGAGGTTGAAAGAAATCAAATCCTATACCCATGACTGTAGGATACAACTCACTAAGAGTTTAGAACCTTAGTCCTCTGTGCTAACTATCAGACATGCACTTCTAAAATAGCTAAAAGTTCTAGTCAGTCATAATGCCAGTTATTAAAAGTTTCATAGCTGTTGTTCAAATGTTCAGAAAATGCATGTTGACACAAAACTGCTAACTTTAAGTGAATTAGCATACATTTCCTGCTGTGTCTCTCTGCAGAGCATCACTGATTTTGCCTCATATTCATGCCGTGTCACTCATTATGATCAACAATACTGCCAGCCATTATAGTATCACAGATTTATTGTCCACGAATGTACATCCATGCAATACTTATTGCTCTGTTAATATTTTAAGTGATGTGGAGTTGTCTTGATCTTAAGTTAACTAAGTGCTTTCAGTATTAAAAGGTACTGGGTTTGAAGCCTTTCACCACTATTTACCTACTTTGTGACTTTGAACAAGACTTTGTCAGACAGCCTTCTGGGTCACCCATGAAAAGGGACAATTTGTCTGTTGGATTTACCTGATTAGCAAATGCATAAAATAATATATATTTGTCCCTTTTTGAACTCTGTCATGTTGGGCTTTGTGTAGAATTCTTCAGCAAAGAAACTCAAAGGTGTTTTGATCTGCTCCCTGTAAAATGTATGGCTTCTGGCAAAATGTTAAAGATTGTGGTCATTATATAATGACAGCCATTGTGAGTTTCAGATTTTGTAAAATTCTTCCCAAAATATTTGATAATGCAAACTTTGTTATTCTATCAACTGTCTAAGTTTAACTTTAAGAACATTAAATTATATGTAAGGATTTTGTACTGTGTTTTTATTTTATGGAAAGGCCCAGACAATAGTATTGTGGATTTTATTAACTTTTTGAATCAATTGTCCACTTTTTAAAAATGCACATATAATTTTAATAAAAAAGGTATTAACTATTTAGACACATTTACAGAACACAGTTCCAATGGTTTTAAGTTCAGAGTTGATAGGAAGCCAACATTCAATATGAGGGGGGGGGGGGGTTGTATTTTTCTAGCTGTCTCCTCTATAGTAAAAAAAAAAAAAGAGTATTTTAAAAGGACAATGTATAAGGGCCACTAGAATGGCATCTCATTTTGACGATGTCTGTAGTGAATTAATCCTTATAGGTGAAATGTTCCTCAATCGTGGTTATCCGCTTAATTTGGTTCAGGACACATGTAGTTACATACAGACACAATGGGAGTTAAAATACAAATTGATGTTAGGTATAGGTCCACTGAATTTAAGAAAGGAACAGGATGATAGAAATTTTAGGAGAGCCTTAGTGGTCAAATATGGTCCTTATTCCCAGGCCATTAAAAATATGATTCGGAAGAACTGGAATATGATTAGGGGTAACCCACAGCTTCAGCAAACAGTTGACAGTGAACTAGTGTTTGTGTTAAAGACAGATCCCAATCTTAAGCCTAAATTCGAAGGAGCAGGAAGTCAAAGGAATACCATTGCAAACAGAATGGCAACATTTCAATGTGGGGCATGTTTACAATGTCCCTACATTTTAGAAGTTAGCAGTTTAATACTAACAAAATATTTAAAATCTAGAGTATGGTTTGCCAGAGGGAGTTGTCAAACAAGAAATGTTGTTTACTTTGCTGTATGTGGCAGTTGTCTGGCATTTTATGTTGGTAAAACTGAAAGGTGCCTTAGGAAAAGAATGTATGAAAATGTATACCAGATTAACAAGCAAAATGAGAACAATGCCTTATTTAGGCACTCTTTAATTTGCAATTTTAGAGCATATTTAAGGAAATCCGAATGGGGGATACCTGTAAAATAAATTGAAAGAAAGAGAAATGATTTGGCAGCTTAAACAAAACACACACAGTCACCCTGGTATTAATGATAAGATTTCCACTCAAGTATTCGTGAACAAGATATCACAAATCTTTTAACAACTTAATTGAAATATTTAATGTTTGGTTCAGTTATGTGTTGAAGTTTTTATTTTGGGATCAGTAATGAAAAGTTATAAGTCATTTGCATTTAGGATGTTACTTTTTATAATGAGAAAGTTATTTTTTAGTGCAATGTTCCTTTAAATATTCTGAGTGGGTTAATTATGGTATGCTCTTTACCATTTAAATGTGTGTGTAATTAAATTATGTGAATTCTGATGAAGTCCTAAGTTTGGTGGGATGAAAGAATTCATTACACATTTTGTTTAATAAACATTTTTGTTTTAATATTTTTCTGGCTTTGAATTGTCTGTGGCTGCCACTACAATAATTGTTGTTAACTTTCTAAGTTTATAAGAGAAATATTTAAAAGTTGTTCCTAATTTTGTTCCTTGTTCTTATTCTTTATTTAAGAAATTGAGGTTGCAGAGGGAAGTTACATTGTATGATTCTGAAATCAGTGAGCTAGGATACCATTATTAATTTTTTAATTCACTCAATCTCAAATATTAGTGCTTTGCAGTTTTATAAATAGCTCTAATTGATATGAGTGTGTGTGTGTGTGTGTGTGTGTGTGTGTGTGTGTGTGTGTGTGTGTGTGTGTGTGTGTGTGTGTGTGTGTGTGTATGTGTGTGTGTGTGTGTGTGTGTGTGTGTGTGTGTGTGTGTGTGTGTGTGTGTGTGTAGTTGTGTATGGATCCTGCATCCCAGTGTAATTATGATATAAAAGAAGGAACTGACTGTAATAAACAGGGACATCATCCTATGAACCATTTTCTTTGTGTACACTTTTTGATTTCCTTGTGTTTTTGACAGATGACTGTACACTTTTTGTTTGTAAACATACAATAGAGCATGAAGTATACTAGTTTACTGTTAAAATTTTACATATGGATGCGTTTTTCATTTCACTTAATTTTTGCAGGCACAGCAGTGTGAAATGCACTGCACAGGCTGCACCAGTGTCGTGAGTCGATTAGTTAGGCTCTGAGCTGTTAATATGCTGCTCCCTGCAGTACAGCTTCTGATCACAACAGTGTGAAATTCACTGTGTAGGCTGTGCCAGTGCTGAGAGTGGATTAGTTTAGGTCCTGAGCCATTAAATCTGCCATTTCCTACAGTACAGCTTCTGATCACAACAGTGCAAAATGCACTGCATAGGCTGCACCTTTGCTGAGTGTTGATTAGTCAAGGGTCTGACCCATTAATGAGCTCTCCCTGCAGTGCAGCTTCTGATCACAACAGTGTGAAATGCACTGTGTAGGCTGCACCAGTGCTGAGAGTCGATTAGTTAGGCTCTGAGCTGTTAACGAGCTGCTCCCTGCAGTGCAGCTTCTGATCACAACAGTGTGAAATGCACTGTGCAGTCTGCACTAGTGCTGAGTGTCAATTACTTAAGGCTCTGAGCTGTTAATGAGCCATTTAATACAGTACAGTTTCTGATCACAACAGTGGGAAATGCACTGCGCAGGCTGCACCAGTGCTGAGTGTCTATTAGTTAGGTTCTGCGCTGTTAACGACCTACTCCCTGAAGTGCAGCTTCTAATGACAATGTGAATGCACTGGGTAGGCTACACCAGTGGTGAATGTCAATTAGTTAAGGCTCTGAGCTGTTAATGAGCCATTTCATAAGGTACACTTTCTGATCACAACAGTGTGAAATGCACTGTGTAGGCTGTGCCAGGGCTGAGAGTGGATTAGTTTAGGTTCTAAGCCATTAAATCTGCCATTTCCTATAGTACAGCTTCTGATCACAACAGTGCAAAATGCACTGCATAGGCTGCACCATTGCCGAGTGTCGATTAGTGAAGATTCTGACACATTAATGAGCTCTCCCTGCAGTGCAGCTTCTGATCACAACAGTGTGAAATGCACTGTGCAGGCTGCACCAGTGGTGAATGTCAATTAGTTAAGGCTCTGAGCTGTTAATGAGCCATTTCATACAATACAGTTTCTGATCACAAAAGTGTGAAATGCACTGCGCAGGCTGCACCAGTGCTGAGTGTCTATTAGTTAGTCTCTGAGCTGTTAACAACCTACTCCCTGTACTGTGTAGGCTGCCCCATTGCTGAGAGTTGATTAGTTAGGCTTTGAGCTGTTAACGTGCTGCTCCCTGCAATGTAGCTTCTGATCACAAAAGTGTGAAATGCACTGTGTAGGCTGCACTAGTGATGAGTGTTGATTAGTTAGGCTCTGAGCTGTTAATGACCTACTCCCTGCAGTGCAGCTTTTGATGACACTGTGAAATGCACTGTGTAGGCTACATCAGTGGTGAATGTCAATTAGTTATGGCTCTGAGCTGTTAATGAGCCATTTCATACAGTACAGTTTCTGATCACAACACGGTGTCCACTGTGTGGGATTCCTTCCTAGTTGGTAGTAAATGCACGGTGTCCACTGTGTGGGATTCCTTCCTAGATGGTAGTAAATGCACGGTGTCCACTGTGTGGGATACCTTACTAGTTGGTAGTAAATGCACGGTGTCCACTGTGTGGAATGCCTTCCTAGCTGGTAGTAAATGCACGGTGTCCACTGTGTGGGATTCCTTCCTAGTTGGTAGTAAATGCATGGTGTCCACTGTGTGGGATTCCTTCCTAGTTGGTAGTAAATGCACGGTGTCCACTGTGTGGAATTCCTTCCTAGTTGGTTGTAAATGCACGGTGTCCACTGTGTGGGATTCCTTCCTAGATGGTAGTAAATGCACGGTGTCTACTCTGTGGGATTACTTCCTAGTTGTTAGTAAATGCACGGTGTCCACTGTGTGGGATTCTTTCCTAGTTGTTAGTAAATGCACGGTGTCCACTGTGTGGGATTCCTTCTTAGTTGTTAGTAAATGCACGGTGTCTACTGCATGGGATTCCTTCCTAGTTGGCAGTAAATGCACAGCGTCCACTGTGTGGGATTCCTTCCTGATTGGTAGGAAATGCACGGTGTCCACTGTGTGGGATTCCTTCCTAGTTGGAAGTAAATGCACGGTGTCTACTGTGTGTGATTCCTTCCTAGATGGTAGTAAATGCACTGTGTCCACTGTGTGCAATTCCTTCCTAGTTGGTAGTAAATGCACGGTGTCCACTGTGTGAGATTACTTCCTAGTTAGTAGTAAATGCATGGTGTCCACTGTGTGGGATTCCTTCCTAGTTGGTAGTAAACACACGGTGTCCACTCTCTGGGATTCCTTCCTAGTTTGTAGTAAATGCACGGTGTCCACTGTGTGGGATTCCTTCCTAGTTGGTAGTAAATGCACACTGTGCACTGTGTGGGATTCCTTTCTATTTGGTAGTAAATGCATGATGTCCACTGTGTGGGATTCCTTCCTAGTTGGTAGTAAATGCACAGTGTCCACTGTGTGGGATTTCTTCCTAGTTGGTAGTAAATGCATGGTGTGCACTGTGTGGGCTTCCTTCCCAGTTGGTAGTAAATGCACGGTGTCAACTGTGTGGGATTCCTTCCTAGTTGGTACTAAATGCACAGTGTCCACTGTGTGGGATTCCTTCCTAGTTCATAGTAAATGTACGGTGTCCACTGTGAGAGATTCCTTCCTAGATGGTAGTAAATGCACGGTGTCCACTGTGTGCGATTCCTTCCTAGTTGGTAGTAAATGCACGGTGTCCACTGTGTGGGATTCCTTCCCAGTTGGTAGTAAACGCACGGTGTCCACTGTGTGAGATTCCTTCCTAGTTGGTAGTAAATGCACATTGTCCACTGTGTGGGATTCCTTCATAGTTGGTAGTAAATGCACAATGTGCACTGTGCGGGATTCCTTCCTAGTTGGTAGTAAATGCACGGTGTCCACTTTGTGGGATTCCTTACTAGTTGGTAGTAAATGCACATTGTATACTGTGTGGGATTCCTTCATAGTTGGTAGTAAATGCACGGTGTGCACTGTGTGGGATTCCTTCCTAGTTGGTAGTAAATGCACGGTGTCCACTGTGTGGGATTCCTTCCTAGTTGGTAGTAAATGCAAAGTGTCTACTGTCTGGGATTCCTACCTAGTTGGTAATAAATGCACGGTGTCCACTGTGTGGGATTCCTTCCTAGTTGGTAGTCTACGCACAATGTCCACTGTCTGTGATTCCTTCCTAGTTGGTAGTAAATGCACGGTGTCCACTGTGCGGGATTCCTTCCTAGTTGGTAGTAAATGCATGGTGTCCACTGTGTGGGATTCCTTCCTTGTTAGTAGTAAATGCACGGTGTCCAATGTTTGGGATTCCTTCCTAGTTGGTAGTATATGCACGGTGTCCACTGTGTGGGATTCCTTCCTAGTTTGCAGTATATGCACGGTGTCCACTGTGTGGGATTCCTTCCTAGTTGGTAGTAAATGCACGGTGTCCACTGTGTGGGATTCCTTCCTAGTTGGTAATATATGCACAGTGTCCAATGTGTGGGATTCCTTCCTAGTTGGTAGTAAATGCACGGTGTCCACTGTGTGGGATTCCTTCCTAGTTGGTAGTAAATGCACTGTCTGGGATTCCTTCTTAGTTGGTAGTAAATGCATGGTGTCCACTGCGTGGGATTCCTTCCTATTTGGTAGTAAATGCACGGTGTCCATTGTGTGGGATTCCTTCCTAGTTGGTAGTAAATGCACGGTGTCCACTGTGTGGTATTACTTCCTAGTTGGTAGTACATGCACTGTGTCCAGTGTGTGGTATTCCTTCCTTTTTGGTAGTAAATGCACAGTGTGCACTGTGTGGGATTCCTTCCTAGTTGGTAGTAAATGCATGGTGTCCACTGTGTGGGATTCCTTCCTAGTTGGTAGTAAATGCACGGTGTCCACTGTGTGGGATTCCTTCCTAGTTGGTAATAAATGCACGGTGTACACTGTGTGTGATTCCTTCCTAGTTGGTAGTGAATGCACGGTGTCCACTGTGTGGGATTCCTTCCTAGTTGGTAGTAAATGCACGGTGTCCACTGTGTGGGATTCCTTCCTAGTTGGCAGTATATGCACGGTGTCCACTGTGTGGGATTCCTTCCTAGTTGGTAGTATATGCACGGTGTCGACTGTCTGGGATTCCTTCCTAGTTGGTAATAAATGCACGGTGTTCACTGTGTGGGATTCCTTCCTAGTTGGTAGTAAATGCACGGTGTCCACAGTGTGGAATTCCTTCCTAGTTGGTAGTAAATGCACGGTGTCCACTGTGTGGTATTACTTCCTAGTTGGTAGTACATGCACTGTGTCCAGTGTGTGGTATTCCTTCCTTTTTGGTAGTAAATGCACAGTGTGCACTGTGTGGGATTCCTTCCTAGTTGGTAGTAAATGCATGGTGTCCACTGTGTGGGATTCCTTCCTAGTTGGTAGTAAATGCACGGTGTCCACTGTGTGGGATTCCTTCCTAGTTGGTAATAAATGCACGGTGTACACTGTGTGTGATTCCTTCCTAGTTGGTAGTGAATGCACGGTGTCCACTGTGTGGGATTCCTTCCTAGTTGGTAGTAAATGCACGGTGTCCACTGTGTGGGATTCCTTCCTAGTTGGCAGTATATGCACGGTGTCCACTGTGTGGGATTCCTTCCTAGTTGGTAGTATATGCACGGTGTCGACTGTCTGGGATTCCTTCCTAGTTGGTAGTAAATGCACGGTGTTCACTGTGTGGGATTCCTTCCTAGTTGTTAGTAAATGCACGGTGTCCACTGTGTGAGATTCCTTCCTAGTTGGTAGTAAATGCACGGTGTCCACTGTGTGGGATCCCTTCCTAGTTGGTAGCAAATGCACGGTGTCCACTGTGTGGGATTCCTTCCTTGTTGGTAGTAAGTGCACGGTGTCCACTTTGTGGGATTCCTTCCTAGTTGGTAGTAAATGCACGGTGTCCAATGTGTGGGATTCCTTCCTAGTTGGTAGTAAAGACACGGTGTCCACTGTGTGGGATTCCTTCCTAGTTGGTAGTAAATGCACGGTGTCCACGGTGTGGGATTGCTTCCTAGTTGGTAGTAAATCCACGGTTTCCACTGTGTGGGACTCCTTCTGAGTTGGTAGTAAATGCACTGTGTCCACTGTGTGGGATTCCTTCCTATTTGGTAGTAAATGCACGGTGACCACGGTGTGGGATTCTTTCCTAGTTCGTAGTAAATGCACGGTGTCCACTGTGTGGGATTCCTTCCTAGTTGGTAGTAAATGCACGGTGTCCACTGTGTTGGATTCCTTCCTAGTTGGTAGTAAATGCACGGTGTCCACTGTGTGGGATTCCTTCCTAGTTGGTAGTAAATGCACGGTGTCCACTCTGTGGGATTCCTTCCTAGTTGCTAGTAAATGCACAGTGTCCACTGTGTTGGATTCCTTCCTAGTTGGTAGTAAAAGCACTGTGTCCACTGTGTGGGATTCCTTCCTAGTTGGTAGTAAATGCACGGTGTCCACTGTGTGGGATTCCTTCTTAGTTGGTAGTAAATGCACGATGTCCACTGTGTGGGATTCCTTCCTAGTTGGTAGTAAATGCACGGTGACCACTGTGTGGGATTCCTTCCTAGTTGGTAGTATATGCACAGTATCCAATGTGTGGGATTCCTTCCTAGTTGGTAGTAAATGCACGGAGTCCACTGTGTGGGATTCTTTCCTAGTTGGTAGTAAATGCATGGTGTCCACTGTGTGATTCCTTCCTAGTTGGTAATAAATACACGGTGTCCACTGTGTGGGATTCCTTCCTAGTTGGTAGTAAATGCATGGTGTCCACTGTGTGGGATTCCTTCCTAGTTGGTAGTAAATGCACGGTGTCCACTGTGTGGGATACCTTCCTAGTATCATAGTAAATGCACAGTGCCCACTGTGTGGGATTCCTTCCTGGTTGGCAGTAAATGCATGGTGCCCACTGTGTGGGATTCCTTCCTAGTTGGTAGTATATGCACCATGTCCACTATGTGGGATTCCTTCCTAGTTGGTTGTAAATGCACGGTGTCCACTGTGTGGGATTCCTTCCTAGTTGGTAGTAAATGCATGGTGTCCACTGTGTGGGATTCCTTCCTAGTTGGCAGTATATGCACGGTGTCCACTGTGTGGGATTCCTTCCTAGTTGGTAGTATATGCACGGTGTCGACTGTCTGGGATTCCTTCCTAGTTGGTAGCAAATGCACGGTGTCCACTGTGTGGGATTCCTTCCTTGTTGGTAGTAAGTGCACGGTGTCCACTTTGTGGGATTCCTTCCTAGTTGGTAGTAAATGCACGGTGTCCACTGTGTGGGATTCCTTCCTAGTTGGTAGTAAAGACACGGTGTCCACTGTGTGGGATTCCTTCCTAGTTGGTAGTAAATGCACGGTGTCCACGGTGTGGGATTGCTTCCTAGTTGGTAGTAAATGCACGGTTTCCACTGTGTGGGACTCCTTCTGAGTTGGTAGTAAATGCACTGTGTCCACTGTGTGGGATTCCTTCCTATTTGGTAGTAAATGCACGGTGACCACGGTGTGGGATTCTTTCCTAGTTCGTAGTAAATGCACGGTGTCCACTGTGTGGATTCCTTCCTAGTTGGTAGTAAATGCACGGTGTCCACTGTGTTGGATTCCTTCCTAGTTGGTAGTAAATGCACGGTGTCCACTGTGTGGGATTCCTTCCTAGTTGGTAGTAAATGCACGGTGTCCACTCTGTGGGATTCCTTCCTAGTTGCTAGTAAATGCACAGTGTCCACTGTGTTGGATTCCTTCCTAGTTGGTAGTAAAAGCACTGTGTCCACTGTGTGGGATTCCTTCCTAGTTGGTAGTAAATGCACGGTGTCCACTGTGTGGGATTCCTTCTTAGTTGGTAGTAAATGCACGATGTCCACTGTGTGGGATTCCTTCCTAGTTGGTAGTAAATGCACGGTGACCACTGTGTGGGATTCCTTCCTAGTTGGTAGTATATGCACAGTATCCAATGTGTGGGATTCCTTCCTTGTTGGTAGTAAATGCACGGAGTCCACTGTGTGGGATTCTTTCCTAGTTGGTAGTAAATGCATGGTGTCCACTGTGTGGGATTCCTTCCTAGTTGGTAATAAATACACGGTGTCCACTGTGTGGGATTCCTTCCTAGTTGGTAGTAAATGCATGGTGTCCACTGTGTGGGATTCCTTCCTAGTTGGTAGTAAATGCACGGTGTCCACTGTGGGATACCTTCCTAGTATCATAGTAAATGCACAGTGCCCACTGTGTGGGATTCCTTCCTGGTTGGCAGTAAATGCATGGTGCCCACTGTGTGGGATTCCTTCCTAGTTGGTAGTATATGCACCATGTCCACTATGTGGGATTCCTTCCTAGTTGGTTGTAAATGCACGGTGTCCACTGTGTGGGATTCCTTCCTAGTTGGTAGTAAATGCACGGTGTACACTGTGTGGGATTCCTTCCTAGTTGGTAGTAAATGCACGGTGTCCACTGTGTGGGATTCCTTCCTAGTTGGTAGTAAATGCACGGTGTCTACTGTGTGGGATTCCTTCCTAGTTGATAGTAAATACACGGTGTCCACTGTGTGGGATTCCTTCCTAGTTTGTAGTAAATGCACGGTGTGCACTGTGTGGGATTCCTTCCTAGTTGGTAGTAAATGCACGGTGTCCACTGTGTGGTATTACTTCCTAGTTGGTAGTAAATGCACTGTGTCCAGTGTGTGGTATTCCTTCCTTTTTGGTAGTAAATGCACGGTGTGCACTGTGTGGGATTCCTTCCTAGTTGGTAGTAAATGTATGGTGTCCACTGTGTGGAATTCCTTCCTAGTTGGTAGTAAATGCACGGTGTCCACTGTGTGGGATTCCTTCCTAGTTGGTAATAAATGCACGGTGTACACTGTGTGGGATTCCTTCGTAGTTGGTAGTGAATGCACGGTGTCCACTGTGTGGGATTCCTTCCTAGTTGGTAGTAAATGCACGGTGTCCACTGTGTGGGATTCCTTCCTAGTTGGTAGTATATGCATGGTGTCCACTGTGTGGGATTCCTTCCTAGTTGGTAGTATATGCACGGTGTCGACTGTCTGGGATTCCTTCCTAGTTGGTAGTAAATGCACGGTGTACACTGTGTGGGATTCCTTCCTAGTTGTTAGTAAATGCACGGTGTCCACTGTGTGAGATTCCTTCCTAGTTGATAGTAAATGCACGGTGTCCACTGTGTGGGATCCCTTCCTAGTTGGTAGTAAATGCACGGTGTCCACTGTGTGGGATTCCTTCCTAGTTGGTAGTAAACACACGGTGTACACTGTGTGGGATTCCTTCATAGTTGGTAGTAAATGCACGGTGTCCACGGTGTGGGATTCCTTCTTAGTTGGTAGTAAATGCACGGTGTCCACTGTGTGGGATTCCTTCCTAGTTGGTAGTAAATGCACGGTGTCCACTGTGTGGGATTTCTTCCTAGTTGGTAGTAAATGCACGGTGTCCACTGTGTGGGATTCCTTCCTAGTTGGTAGTAAATGCACGGTGTCCACTGTGTGGGATTCCTTCCTAGATGGTAGTAAATGCACGGTGTCCACTGTGTGGGATTCCTTACTAGTTGGTAGTAAATGCACAGTGTCCACTGCGTGGAATGCCTTCCTAGCTGGTAGTAAATGCATGGTGTCCACTGTGTGGGATTCCTTCCTAGTTGGTAGTAAATGCATGGTGTCCACTGTGTGGGATTCCTTCCTAGTTGGTAGTAAATGCACGGTGTCCACTGTGTGGAATTCCTTCCTAGTTGGTTGTAAATGCACGGTGTCCACTGTGTGGGATTCCTTCCTAGATGGTAGTAAATGCACGGTGTCTACTCTGTGGGATTACTTCCTAGTTGTTAGTAAATGCACGGTGTCCACTGTGTGGGATTCTTTCCTAGTTGTTAGTAAATGCACGGTGTCCACTGTGTGGGATTCCTTCTTAGTTGTTAGTAAATGCACAGTGTCTACTGCATGGGATTCCTTCCTAGTTGGCAGTAAATGCACAGCGTCCACTGTGTGGGATTCCTTCCTGATTGGTAGGAAATGCACGGTGTCCACTGTGTGGGATTCCTTCCTAGTTGGTAGTAAATGCACGGTGTCCAATGTGTGGGATTCCTTCCTAGTTGGTAGTAAATGCACGGTGTCCACTGTGTGGGATTCCTTCCTAGTTGGAAGTAAATGCACGGTGTCTACTGTGTGTGATTCCTTCCTAGATGGTAGTAAATGCACTGTGTCCACTGTGTGCAATTCCTTCCTAGTTGGTAGTAAATGCACGGTGTCCACTGTGTGAGATTACTTCCTAGTTAGTAGTAAATGCATGGTGTCCACTGTGTGGGATTCCTTCCTAGTTGGTAGTAAACACACGGTGTCCACTCTCTGGGATTCCTTCCTAGTTTGTAGTAAATGCACGTTGTCCACTGTGTGGGATTCCTTCCTAGTTGGTAGTAAATGCACACTGTGCACTGTGTGGGATTCCTTTCTATTTGGTAGTAAATGCATGATGTCCACTGTGTGGGATTCCTTCCTAGTTGGTAGTAAATGCACAGTGTCCACTGTGTGGGATTTCTTCCTAGTTGGTAGTAAATGCATGGTGTGCACTGTGTGGGCTTCCTTCCCAGTTGGTAGCAAATGCACGGTGTCAACTGTGTGGGATTCCTTCCTATTTGGTACTAAATGCACAGTGTCCACTGTGTGGGATTCCTTCCTAGTTCATAGTAAATGTATGGTGTCCACTGTGAGAGATTCCTTCCTAGATGGTAGTAAATGCACGGTGTCCACTGGGTGCGATTCCTTTCTAGTTGGTAGTAAATGCACGGTGTCCACTGTGTGGGATTCCTTCCCAGTTGGTAGTAAACGCACGGTGTCCACTGTGTGAGATTCCTTCCTAGTTGGTAGTAAATGCACATTGTCCACTGTGTGGGATTCCTTCATAGTTGGTAGTAAATGCACAATGTGCACTGTGCGGGATTCCTTCCTAGTTGGTAGTAAATGCACGGTGTCCACTTTGTGGGATTCCTTACTAGTTGGTAGTAAATGCACATTGTATACTGTGTGGGATTCCTTCATAGTTGGTAGTAAATGCACGGTGTGCACTGTGTGGGATTCCTTCCTAGTTGGTAGTAAATGCACGGTGTCCACTGTGTGGGATTCCTTCCTAGTTGGTAGTAAATGCAAAGTGTCTACTGTCTGGGATTCCTACCTAGTTGGTAATAAATGCACGGTGTCCACTGTGTGGGATTCCTTCCTAGTTGGTAGTCTACGCACAATGTCCACTGTCTGTGATTCCTTCCTAGTTGGTAGTAAATGCACGGTGTCCACTGTGCGGGATTCCTTCCTAGTTGGTAGTAAATGCATGGTGTCCACTGTGTGGGATTCCTTCCTTGTTAGTAGTAAATGCACGGTGTCCAATGCTTGGGATTCCTTCCTAGTTGGTAGTATATGCACGGTGTCCACTGTGTGGGATTCCTTCCTAGTTTGCAGTATATGCACGGTGTCCACTGTGTGGGATTCCTTCCTAGTTGGTAGTAAATGCACGGTGTCCACTGTGTGGGATTCCTTCCTAGTTGGTAATATATGCACAGTGTCCAATGTGTGGGATTCCTTCCTAGTTGGTAGTAAATGCATGGTGTCCACTGTGTAGGATTCCTTCCTAGTTGGTATTAAATGCACTGTCTGGGATTCCTTCTTAGTTGGTAGTAAATGCATGGTGTCCACTGTGTGGGATTCCTTCCTATTTGGTAGTAAATGCACGGTGTGCATTGTGTGGGATTCCTTCCTAGTTGGTAGTAAATGCACGGTGTCCACAGTGTGGAATTCCTTCCTAGTTGGTAGTAAATGCACGGTGTCCACTGTGTGGTATTACTTCCTAGTTGGTAGTACATGCACTGTGTCCAGTGTGTGGTATTCCTTCTTTTTTGGTAGTAAATGCACAGTGTGCACTGTGTGGGATTCCTTCCTAGTTGGTAGTAAATGCATGGTGTCCACTGTGTGGGATTCCTTCCTAGTTGGTAGTAAATCCACGGTGTCCACTGTGTGGGATTCCTTCCTAGTTGGTAATAAATGCACGGTGTACACTGTGTGTGATTCCTTCCTAGTTGGTAGTGAATGCACGGTGTCCACTGTGTGGGATTCCTTCCTAGTTGGTAGTAAATGCACGGTGTCCACTGTGTGGGATTCCTTCCTAGTTGGCAGTATATGCACGGTGTCCACTGTGTGGGATTCCTTCCTAGTTGGTAGTATATGCACGGTGTCGACTGTCTGGGATTCCTTCCTAGTTGGTAGTAAATGCACTGTGTCCACTGTGTGGGATTCCTTCCTATTTGGTAGTAAATGCACGGTGACCACGGTGTGGGATTCTTTCCTAGTTCGTAGTAAATGCACGGTGTCCACTGTGTGGGATTCCTTCCTAGTTGGTAGTAAATGCTCGGTGTCCACTGTGTGGGATTCCTTCCTAGTTGGTAGTAAATGCTCGGTGTCCACTGTGTGGGATTCCTTCCTAGTTGGTAGTAAAGACACGGTGTCCACTGTGTGGGATTCCTTCCTAGTTGGTAGTAAATGCACGGTGTCCACGGTGTGGGATTGCTTCCTAGTTGGTAGTAAATGCACGGTTTCCACTGTGTGGGACTCCTTCCGAGTTGGTAGTAAATGCACTGTGTCCACTGTGTGGGATTCCTTCCTATTTGGTAGTAAATGCACGGTGACCACGGTGTGGGATTCTTTCCTAGTTCGTAGTAAATGCACGGTGTCCACTGTGTGGGATTCCTTCCTAGTTGGTAGTAAATGCACGGTGTCCACTGTGTTGGATTCCTTCCTAGTTGGTAGTAAATGCACGGTGTCCACTGTGTGGGATTCCTTCCTAGTTGGTAGTAAATGCACGGTGTCCACTCTGTGGGATTCCTTCCTAGTTGCTAGTAAATGCACAGTGTCCACTGTGTTGGATTCCTTCCTAGTTGGTAGTAAAAGCACTGTGTCCACTGTGTGGGATTCCTTCCTAGTTGGTAGTAAATGCACGGTGTCCACTGTGTGGGATTCCTTCCTATTTGGTAGTAAATGCACGGTGTCCATTGTGTGGGATTCCTTCCTAGTTGGTAGTAAATGCACGGTGTCCACAGTGTGGAATTCCTTCCTAGTTGGTAGTAAATGCACGGTGTCCACTGTGTGGTATTACTTCCTAGTTGGTAGTACATGCACTGTGTCCAGTGTGTGGTATTCCTTCTTTTTTGGTAGTAAATGCACAGTGTGCACTGTGTGGGATTCCTTCCTAGTTGGTAGTAAATGCATGGTGTCCACTGTGTGGGATTCCTTCCTAGTTGGTAGTAAATGCACGGTGTCCACTGTGTGGGATTCCTTCCTAGTTGGTAATAAATGCACGGTGTACACTGTGTGTGATTCCTTCGTAGTTGGTAGTGAATGCACGGTGTCCACTGTGTGGGATTCCTTCCTAGTTGGTAGTAAATGCACGGTGTCCACTGTGTGGGATTCCTTCCTAGTTGGCAGTATATGCACGGTGTCCACTGTGTGGGATTCCTTCCTAGTTGGTAGTATATGCACGGTGTCGACTGTCTGGGATTCCTTCCTAGTTGGTAGTAAATGCACGGTGTTCACTGTGTGGGATTCCTTCCTAGTTGTTAGTAAATGCACGGTGTCCACTGTGTGAGATTCCTTCCTAGTTGGTAGTAAATGCACGGTGTCCACTGTGTGGGATCCCTTCCTAGTTGGTAGCAAATGCACGGTGTCCACTGTGTGGGATTCCTTCCTTGTTGGTAGTAAGTGCACGGTGTCCACTTTGTGGGATTCCTTCCTAGTTGGTAGTAAATGCTCGGTGTCCACTGTGTGGGATTCCTTCCTAGTTGGTAGTAAAGACACGGTGTCCACTGTGTGGGATTCCTTCCTAGTTGGTAGTAAATGCACGGTGTCCACGGTGTGGGATTGCTTCCTAGTTGGTAGTAAATGCACGGTTTCCACTGTGTGGGACTCCTTCCGAGTTGGTAGTAAATGCACTGTGTCCACTGTGTGGGATTCCTTCCTATTTGGTAGTAAATGCACGGTGACCACGGTGTGGGATTCTTTCCTAGTTCGTAGTAAATGCACGGTGTCCACTGTGTGGGATTCCTTCCTAGTTGGTAGTAAATGCACGGTGTCCACTGTGTTGGATTCCTTCCTAGTTGGTAGTAAATGCACGGTGTCCACTGTGTGGGATTCCTTCCTAGTTGGTAGTAAATGCACGGTGTCCACTCTGTGGGATTCCTTCCTAGTTGCTAGTAAATGCACAGTGTCCACTGTGTTGGATTCCTTCCTAGTTGGTAGTAAAAGCACTGTGTCCACTGTGTGGGATTCCTTCCTAGTTGGTAGTAAATGCACGGTGTCCACTGTGTGGGATTCCTTCTTAGTTGGTAGTAAATGCACGATGTCCACTGTGTGGGATTCCTTCCTTGTTGGTAGTAAATGCACGGTGACCACTGTGTGGGATTCCTTCCTAGTTGGTAGTATATGCACAGTATCCAATGTGTGGGATTCCTTCCTAGTTGGTAGTAAATGCACGGAGTCCACTGTGTGGGATTCTTTCCTAGTTGGTAGTAAATGCATGGTGTCCACTGTGTGGGATTCCTTCCTAGTTGGTAATAAATACACGGTGTCCACTGTGTGGGATTCCTTCCTAGTTGGTAGTAAATGCATGGTGTCCACTGTGTGGGATTCCTTCCTAGTTGGTAGTAAATGCACGGTGTCCACTGTGTGGGATACCTTCCTAGTATCATAGTAAATGCACAGTGCCCACTGTGTGGGATTCCTTCCTGGTTGGCAGTAAATGCATGGTGCCCACTGTGTGGGATTCCTTCCTAGTTGGTAGTATATGCACCATGTCCACTATGTGGGATTCCTTCCTAGTTGGTTGTAAATGCACGGTGTCCACTGTGTGGGATTCCTTCCTAGTTGGTAGTAAATGCACGGTGTACACTGTGTGGGATTCCTTCCTAGTTGGTAGTAAATGCACGGTGTCGACTGTGTGGGATTCCTTCCTAGTTGGTAGTAAATGCACGGTGTCCACTGTGTTCGATTCCTTCCTAATTGGTAGTAAATGCCCGGTGCCAACTGTGTGGGATTCATTCCTAGTTGGTAGTAAATGCACGGTGTCCACTGTGTGGGATTCCTTCCTAGTTGGTAGTAAATGCTCGGTGTCCAGTGTGTGGGATTCCTTCCTAGTTGGTAGTAAATGCACTGTGTCCACTGTGTGGGATTCATTCCTAGTTGGTAGTAAATACACGGTGTTCACTGTGTTGGATTCCTTCCTAGATGGTAGAAAATGCACGGTGTCCACTGTGTTGGATTCCTTACTAGTTGGTAGTAAATGCACGGTGTCCACTGTGTGGGATTCCTTCCTAGTTGGTAGTAAATGCACGGTGTCCACTGTGTGGGATTCCTTCCTAGTTGGTAGTAAATGCATGGTGTCCACTGTGTGGGATTTCTTCCTATTTGGTAGTAAATGCACAGTGTCCACTGTTTGGGATTCCATCCTAGTTGGTAGTAAATGCACGGTACCCACTGTGTGGGATTCCTTCCTAGTTGGTAGTAAATGCATGGTGTCCACTTTGTGGGATTCCTTCCTAGTTGGTAGTAAATGCACGGTGTCCACTGTGTGGGATTCCTTCCTAGTTGGTAGTAAATGCACGGCGTCTACTGTGTGGGAATCCTTCCTAGTTGATAGTAAATACACGGTGTCCACTGTGTGGGATTCCTTCCTAGTTTGTAGTAAATGCATGGTGTGCACTGTGTGGGATTCCTTCCTAGTTGGTAGTAAATGCACGGTGTCCACTGTGTGGTATTACTTCCTAGTTGGTAGTAAATGCACTGTGTCCAGTGTGTGGTATTCCTTCCTTTTTGGTAGTAAATGCACGGTGTGCACTGTGTGGGATTCCTTCCTAGTTGGTAGTAAATGTACGGTGTCCACTGTGTGGAATTCCTTCCTAGTTGGTAGTAAATGCACGGTGTCCACTGTGTGGGATTCCTTCCTAGTTGGTAATAAATGCACGGTGTACACTGTGTGGGATTCCTTCATAGTTGGTAGTGAATGCACGGTGTCCACTGTGTGGGATTCCTTCCTAGTTGGTAGTAAATGCACGGTGTCCACTGTGTGGGATTCCTTCCTAGTTTGTAGTATATGCATGGTGTCCACTGTGTGGGATTCCTTCCTAGTTGGTAGTATATGCACGGTGTCGACTGTCTGGGATTCCTTCCTAGTTGGTAGTAAATGCACGGTGTACACTGTGTGGGATTCCTTCCTAGTTGTTAGTAAATGCACGGTGTCCACTGTGTGAGATTCCTTCCTAGTTGATAGTAAATGCACGGTGTCCACTGTGTGGGATCCCTTCCTAGTTGGTAGTAAATGCACGGTGTCCACTGTGTGGGATTCCTTCCTAGTTGGTAGTAAACACACGGTGTCCACTGTGTGGGATTCCTTCCTAGTTGGTAGTAAATGCACGGTGTCCACGGTGTGGGATTCCTTCTTAGTTGGTAGTAAATGCACGCTGTCCACTGTGTGGGATTCCTTCCTAGTTGGTAGTAAATGCACGGTGTCCACTGTGTGGGATTTCTTCCTAGTTGGTAGTAAATGCACGGTGTCCACTGTGTGGGATTCCTTCCTAGTTGGTAGTAAACGCACGGTGTCCACTGTGTGGGATTCCTTCCTAGTTGGTTGTAAATGCACGGTGTCCACTGTGTGGGATTCCTTCCTTGTTGGTAGTAAATGCACGGTGTCTACTGTGTGGTATTCCTTCCTAATTGGTTGTAAATGCACTGTGTCCACTGTGTGGGATTCCTTCCTAGTTGGTAGTAAATGCATGGTGTCCACTGTGTGGGATTCCTTCCTTGTTAGTCGTAAATGCACGGTGTCCACTGTGTGGGATTCCTTCCTAGTTGGTAGTAAATGCACGGTGTGCACTGTGTGGGATTCCTTCCTAGTTGGTAGTAAATGCACAGTGTCCACTGTGTGGGATTTCTTCATAGTTGGTAGTAAATGCACGGTGTCTACTGTGTGGGATTCCTTCCTAGTTGGTAGTAAATGCACAGTGTCCACTGTGTGGGATTCCTTCCTAGCTGGTAGTAAATGCACGGTGTGCACGGTGTGCACTGTGTGGGATCCTTCCTAGTTGGTAGTAAATGCACGGTGTGCACTGTGAGATTCCTTCCTAGTTGGTAGTAAATGCACGGTGTCCACTTTGTGGGATTCCTTACTAGTTGGTAGTAAATGCACGGTGTCCACTGTATGGGATTCCTTCCTAGTTGGTTGTAAATGCACTGTGTCCTCTGTGTGGGATTCCTTACTAGTTGGTAGTAAATGCACGGTGTCCACTGTGTGGGATTCCTTCTTAGTTGGTAGTAAATGCACGGTGTCCACTGTGTGGGATTCCTTCCTAGTTGGTAGTAAATGCACGGTGTCCACTGTGTTGGATTCCTTCCTAGTTGGTAGTAAATGCACGGTGTCCACTGTGTGGGATTCCTTTCTAGTTGGTAGTAAATGCACGGTGTGCACTTTGTGGGATTCCTTCATAGTTGTTAGTAAATGCACAGTGTCCACTTTGTGGGATTCCTTACTAGTTGGTAGTAAATGCACAGTGTTTTACTCATTTGTGGCACATTGCTCAAGGTACCATTACATAATTTGAAGATGGAAAATTGACTATGGATGTTCTTTCTTTAAGTCTTTTGTTTGTGGATGTTATGGTTATTATGATGTTCCAATCCTATTCTTTACTGTACTGCTTGATGCTGATTGTATTTTGTGTTTTTTGGGGGAGGCAGGGATGGGGTTCTTAGCGTTCCCATTTTGGGATTTGCACTTTTACTTTTGTTGTTTCTCCAGGGATTCTCTAACAGTTGCAGAACGGGGTATGTTGTCTAACATGTGTAAAGTAACACTATAATCTTGCTGTGAGCTCCTTCAGTACTGGGTATGTTGTAAAACAAGTGTAAATTAACATTGTAGCCTTGGTGTGAGCTCCCCCAGTAATGGGTATGTAATAAAATAAGTGTAAAGTGACATTTTATCCATGCTGTTAGTTCACTCAGTACTGGGTATGTGGTAAAACAAGTGTGAAGTAACACTGTAGCCATGCTGTGACCTCCCTCAGTACTGTGTATGTAGTAAAATAAGTGTGAAGTAACATTGTAACCATGCTGTGACCTCCCTCAGTACGGTGTATGTAGTAAAATAAGTGTGAAGTAACATTGTAATCATGATGTGAGCTCCCCCAATACTGGGTATGTAGTAAAACAAGTGTGAAGTAACACTGTAACCATGCTGTGAGCTCCCCCAATACTGGGTATGTAGTAAAATAAGTGTGATATAACATTGTAGCCATGATGTGAGCTCCCCTAGTACTGGGCATGTAGTAAAATAAATGTGAAGTAACATTGTAACCATGCTGTGTGCTCCCTCAGTACCGTGTATGTAGTAAAACAAGTGTGAAATACCAGTGTAACCATGCTGTGAGCTCCCCCAGTACTGGGTATGTAGTAAAACAAGTGTGAAGTAACATTGTAACCATGCTGTTAGTTCACTCAGTACTGGGTATGTGGTAAAACAAGTGTAAAGTAACATTGTAGCCATGCTATGAGCTCCCCCAGTACTGGGTATGTGGTAAAACAAGTGTGAAGTAACACTGTAACCATGCTGTGAGCTCCCCCAATACTGGCTATGTAGTAAAACAAGTGTGAACTAACATTGTAATCATTCTGTGAGCTCCCTCAGTACTGGGTATGTGGTAAAACAAGTGTAAAGTAACATTGTAGCCATGCTATGAGCTCCCCTAGTACTGGGTATGTGGTAAAACAAGTGTAAAGTAACATTGTAGCCATGCTACGAGCTCCCCTAGTACTGGGTATGTGGTAAAACAAGTGTAAAGTAACATTGTAGCCATGCTATGAGCTCCCCCAGTACTGGGTATGTGGTAAAACAAGTGTGGAGTAACATTGTAATCATGCTGTGAGCTCCCTCAGTACTGGATATGTGGTAAAGCAAGTGTAAAGTAACATTGTAGCCATGCTATGAGCTCCCCTAGTACTGGGTATGTGGTAAAACAAGTGTGGAGTAACATTGTAATCATGCTGTGAGCTCCCTCAGTACTGGATATGTGGTAAAGCAAGTGTAAAGTAACATTGTAGCCATGCTATGAGCTCCCCTAGTACTGGGTATGTGGTAAAGCAAGTGTAAAGTAACATTGTAGCAGGTTCAAGAGCTCATATGCTGAGTTAGTTCTGAATATCACATTAGTTTAAGGAGCTTGTATTCCAAGGAATTAGCCTCAGAAAAAATACAGAATGATAAAGCAACCCTTACGCCAGTAAGACTCGGGCTGAATTAGAAGATCTTTTCTTCTAAGTGAATTTAATGTCAGAATACGAAGAAAAATAACAGTAGATGAGACAGCAAAACATGCTTTCCCGTTACCCATCGAGACACAGTGAAATGTAACGGAGAGCTTCACAATCAGAAAGAAGAGAAACGACAGAGAAGGAAAGGAAACGTTTCATGCCAGTAAGTGGGATCATCATCTGTGGTGATTTCTGGCAGCTATTATGTTTTGCTCCACTCAAGAACTTCTGTAAACATTTAGCCCTCAGCCTCCTGCCCCGAGTCATGACTATCACTTTTCTCACAGGTTTCATAGTTTTCCTTTCGTTTGCTGATCAAAATTTAAAAACAGTGAGAATTTTATTGTTGTAAACAGACTAAGGTCAGCCATGTTTAGTTATTTCAGTGGTATTAATGGCATATGGAAAGATGTTCCTAGGTAAATACTAGGCTAGCTGCCCCTGGAGGGCCTTTTAAGCCTAGCCAATTTCCTGTACAAATGTGAAAGTCATATCCTATACCTTGTGACTGTGAGGGAAGCACCTTGACCGTTATGTCAACTCCCTCAGATGTACTGTCATACCAGCTGCATATAAAGGCACAAACAATTTGCATGGAATGGAGAGCAGGGTAACATATAAAATGTCACTTCTATCAAACTTTAATGCATGAACTGAATACTTTCCTTCTACAGATGCTGAGTAAGGTACCATGGGAATGTTTTTGTATGTGAGTTGTTGATGTTTGGCATTTTTTTAACTGTTAGTGACTTCCATAAATGAATATGTATATCAACCCTGAAAAAAAGGAAATCCAGAGTTTTAAGAAAATTGAATGGCTTTAATTATGGTGGCTTAAGAATTATCTGTTGATAATTCTTAGGTTTCTGATTTTCTTCATCCTGTTTATGTTACAATGCAGCATTTCTTCCTTGATGTTTTGTAAACTCCATCTCTCATAAGAGGTTTTCTCATACATAGAAATACTGGCTTTTAACGATTGCTGGAGCACTGTCTTCTGTTATTCTAATGCATCTCTTACTAAATGGCCTTAATAATGTAAGATCTGAATGTTCAAGGTAATAAAATGCAGTCAGCATGAATTCAAAAATGAAGTAAAGCAAATGTATACTTTTCTTATAGCAACACAAATATCAGCGATGTAAAATGTGAGAAATATTCCATGCACAGAGGAAGGGATACTGGTGAGTCATTTAAAGTAAGATGACTGAAAAAATCCAGCAAAAATGCAGAAAAAATGATAAGGCATTTAAATAACTGTTTCAGTCTTACTATAGTTCTCTTTTTATTTTAGTTAAAACTATGTATTTGTATCTTTCTTAGGGCTTCTATGAATTCAAGTGAAGTCTCTTCTTTCTCTTCTTTCCCTTCTCTTCTTTCTCTTCTTTCTCTTCTCTTCTCTTCTCTTCTTTCTCTTCTCTTCTCTTCTCTTCTCTTCTTTCTCTTCTTTCTCTTATCTTCTCTTCTCTTCTTTCTCTTCTTTCTCTTCTCTTCTATTCTCTTCTCTTCTTTCTCTTCTCTTCTCTTCTTTCTCTTCTTTCTCTTCTCTTCTCTTCTTTCTCTTCTTTCTCTTCTCTTCTCTTCTCTTCTTTCTCTTCTCTTCTTTCTCTTCTTTCTCTTCTCTACTTTCTCTTTTTTCTCTTCTCTTCTTTCTCTTCTCTTCTCTTCTTTCTCTTCTTTCTCTTCTCTTCTTTCTCTTCTCTTCTCTCTCTCTTCTCTTCTCTTCTTTCTCTTCTTTCTATTCTCTTCTCTTCTTTCTCTTCTCTTCTCTTCTTTCTCTTCTCTTCTCTTCTTTCTCTTATCTTCTCTGCTCTTGTCTTCTCTTCTTTCTCTTCTCTTCTTTCTCTTCTCTTCTTTCTCTTCTCTTCTCTTCTTTCTCTTCTCTTCTTTCTATTCTCTTCTCTTCTTTCTCTTTTTTCTCTTCTCTTCTCTTCTCTTCTCTTCTCTTCTCTTCTCTTCTCTTCTCTTCTCTCTTCTTTCTATTCTCTTCTCTTCTTTCTCTTCTTTCTCTTCTCTTCTCTTCTCTTCTCTTCTCTTCTCTTCTCTTCTCTTCTTTCTCTTATCTTCTCTGCTCTTGTCTTCTCTTCTTTCTCTTCTCTTCTTTCTCTTCTCTTCTTTCTCTACTCTTCTCTTCTTTCTCTTCTCTTCTCTTCTCTTCTTTCTCTTCTCTTCTTTCTCTTCTCTTCTCTTCTTTCTCTTCTTTCTCTTCTCTTCTCTTCTTTCTCTTCTCTTCTTTCTCTTCTCTTCTTTCTCTTCTCTTCTCTTCTCTTCTTTCTCTTCTCTTCTCTTCTTTCTCTTCTCTTCTTTCTCTTCTCTTCTCTTCTCTCTCTTCTCTTCTCTTCTTTTGTTTCTCTTCTCTTTTCTTGTCTTCTCTTCTTTCTCTTCTCTTCTTTCTCTTCTTTCTCTTCTCTTCTTTCTCTTCTCTTCTCTTCTCTTCTTTCTCTTCTCTTCTTTCTCTTCTCTTGTCTTCTCTTCTTTTGGTTCTTTCTCTTCTCTTCTTTCTCTTCTCTTCTCTTCTTTATCTTCTCTTCTCTTGTTTCTCTTCTCTTCTTTCTCTTCTCTTCTCTTCTTTCTCTTCTCTTCTCGGGTTATTTCCTCTCTTATTTCATAGCGTAGCAAACACAAGAATGACAGCTATCATACAGTAATGATTTGACAGGAGCCTGACAGTTATTTCAATCCTACAATGAACACATGGTAGCCACAGAGAGCTGGTGTAAAGCTGCGAAGAGCACATTGACAGTGCAAGGTTATAATGCCTTTCACATATTTAGACCAGCTACTACACAGACAGGGACTAACGGTGGAGGCGTCTCTACTAACATCAAAAATAAATATACCTCAAGGCTGGCCAAACAGGACAATGTACTTGAGCTACTCCACATTCAAACTACCATAGGTAAAATCCAATACCACTTCCTTGTAAGCTATAGGTCCCCCTCTATGACCCAGGAAACCCATACCATTTATTTAAACTTATAGGAAACAGTTGTCATCCAACACAATACCATACTCATGGGTGACTTTAATTACACCAGTATTAACTGGGAAGCCTATATGACACCAAATGTAAAGGCAAGGAGATTCCTGGACTTTTTTAAACACAAACTCCTTGGACCAGATTGTCAACACACCAACCATGGCTGCAGCCATACTGGTTCAAGCACTTTGATCCCAAAACCTTGGACTTCATCAGAACCAATTTCAAATAATTAACAATTCACTTAAATAGTTTAAAATCATCATGTGACATAATCATATAAACTAATTCATTTATCTTAAAAGTAAATCGTCGCCAAAAACAGCAAGAAAAAGTTTACAAATAAGTTGTTCAAAGAATATTAAATTGATATAATAATTATAAAACAATTAAAAAACTGTTACCCTCTTCCTTAAAATAGAAACAAAGGCGTGGCTATGGCTGCTAATTGCGCCCCAATATACACCACCCGTGTCATGTATGCATAGGAGAAAAGTATAGTTTCACCTTAGGATTCAACCAGTATTGGTATTCATATTTAAGATTTTTTGATGACATTTTTATTCTCTGGAAGAAGATCAGTAATGAAAGGCATAGTTTTGTATACCTTATAAACAATGAGCAAGTGTCTTTTGGCTTTTCCCGGTTAGGGGTCGCCACAGCGGAACTCCGGTCCGCTAATGATGGGCAGTGGATTTTTACAATGCCGTGTTGCTAGCTCGACACCCACCCTTCAAAGAAGGCACACCCATTCATGCACACACTTACCTGCATGTCTTTAAACATAACTCAACCATGGGGAAGACATGCAGAGTCCACACAAAAGGTGCTTCCACTGAGAATCGAACGGGAGAACCTCTAGCTGTGAGGTGACAACGCTAACCACCGTACCACCGCGGCCTTATATCTTATAAACAATAATAATTCTATCCTTAAAAATAGTTATATCCAAATAATCTATAGCTTCATCAGAATGTGTGTAAGTAAACTTCAAAAATGAGTTAAAGGAACATAGTTAAGAGACAAATGGCGAGAAAATGAGTTAAAGGAACATAGTTAAGAGAGAAATGGTGATAAAATGAGTTAAAGGAACATAGTTAAGAGAGAAATGGCGATAAAATGAGTTAAAGGAACATAGTTAAGAGAGAAATGGCGAGAAAATGAGTTAAAGGAACATAGTTAAGAGACAAATGGTGAGAAAATGAGTTAAAGGAACATAGTTAAGAGAGAAATGGTGAGAAAATGAGTTAAAGGAACATAGTTAAGAGAGAAATGGCGATAAAATGAGTTAAAGGAACATAGTTAAGAGAGAAATGGCGATAACATGAGTTAAAGGGACATAGTTAAGAGAGAAATGGCGATAAAATGAGTTAAAGGAACATAGTTAAGAGAGAAATGGCGAGAGCAGCGAGAATGTGTTCAGAGATTTCATTGTCGAAGACCGAACTGGGTAACTTAATATTTATGTTTTTAGAAAAAGGTTACCCCAAAGGTTTATTATTCAGGATTGGGGATGATATCTTGCAGGGGTGGAGTGATAGATACACCCCTTTATTAGGTTCACCAAACAAGGGCAGTTAACCTTAGGAGGCAATTACAGGAGAGCTCTTTTTCAAATTCCATGGTTATTCAGTTTGGTGATATGAGTCAAGAATGAACAGAATTTATAACTAAGAATTGGATTATATTCAGGAGCAATAATGACTTTATTGGCATGTTGGGTCAAAAAGTACGTTTTGTATTTAAAACTGGTCACAATTTAAAATACTTCCTTGAGCACCCTATTGTACCAATCTGAGTTGATGGACGTGGTACAAAAATGTATGGTATGTGTACATATTGTAGCTATATTTTACAAAATAGGCATGTTTTTATTGGTGGACCTCCACAATATTTATACTTGGATACAGGAAATTGTGGTACCATTGGACTAGTTTATATTACTATTTGTCAGACCTGTAAGTACTGTTATATTGGTAAAACTATTAGGAGTTTACACAAATGTATTTATGAGCATTTATATGCTATTAAAAATCAGGATGAGAATAATGCCCTTTTTAAACACACTAAATATTGTGGTCAGGGTAACACATTTTTATTTTGAATTATTGAAAGAGTTAAGAAAAATGAAAAGAGAGGTTTTTGGGAGAATAAAGTGAAAGAATGTGAATTAAAGTGGCAGCTTAGGTTGAATGCCACAATGATACCAAGTATTAATGAGCATACATCCATTGTTTCTGTTTTAAGGAAGAGGGCAACTGTTTTATACTTGTTTTATAATTATTATATTAGTTTAATATTGTTTGACCAATTTATTTGTAAACGTATTCTTGTTGTTTTTGGTGATGATTTACCTTTAAGATAAAATAATTAGTTTATATGATAATGTCACATGATGATTTTAAACTATTTAGGTGAATTGTAATTACCTGAAATTGGTTCTGGTATGAAAGCGCTTGACCATTTCTTACTGGTTTTATTTTTTTATTAAAGTCTGTGTTGTGCTCAGTATTAAGCCTGAATGTTGTACTGTCATTTGGACTATTATTAGGCTGTGCCTTATTGGGATACACACCACAAAATCGGCTTGTTTTGGCAATTGTTAAGGTCAATCAATTTCTGTTTGTATTGAGGCATCATTCTGGGTGACAGTAGAATGCTGCTTAAGGCTATCAACATACCTGCCTGGGACACATACTCAGCGAGCTTGATTATGTCTCTCTTCATGTAGTCCAGGGAGATACATCTCAAGTCATTCACGCCAATATGGACTATGACAGAATCATAACAGCACCTGTTGAGAGACTTGAGTGCGTGTGTGATATGGCAGATTCTAGCACCTGACATACAACTAACCATGACTTTCCCCTTATCCAGATTGGTAAAGGGCACATCTGTGTGTCTCACAATGGAGACTCCTATGAGTATTATGTTGCGTTTAAGGCTAGGCCTTAGTGTCTGAGAGACACAGGTGTGTGGCCCATGTGTGGGGTGGTGGGTTGTCGAGTTTGCTTGTGTTTTTGTCTCAGAGGCCTCTTTTGTTTGGCTATGCTTTTGTTGAGGACCTCCGCATAAGTTGGCGTGTGCTGTGTATGTGTGGGCGGTGTTTGAGGTGTGGTGTTTGTGTTGACAACCTTCTCAGTGCCAAATATACTGGCTTGTGAGGGAGAGAGCATAGATACTAAGTTCTTAATGTAACCGCATCTCGCACAAATTGTGTCCCTAGGTGGTAGTAGTACAGGGTTGTCCATGTACATAGGTTCATAGGTTCATACTAGGCTATCTTCCCTGGGGCATTTATAAGCCTAGCCGATTGTGTTTGGCTTATGCCACCCCTTGATTTGAGTATACTGTGCCCTTTTTAAAGTTTAGTTTACTGTGCCTCTGTCTAATAGTGACACGGAAGTAATCCCCGGGACAAACCTATGATCCCCCATCCACTCATCAAGATTCTTCTTGAAGAGAGTCAGTGACATGCTCTGCCTAACATGAATTGGAATTCTATTTCAGAGCGAAGGGAGCCTCTGGGTTATTAATCTGTCCCTACAGCATGTTCTATTTATTTCTGTGCTGAGGTTCAAGTCCCTCGAGCACGTGGCTCTAAGGGATTTAGATTTACTGAGGTGGAACATGTCCATTAATTCTGGGTTGGACATAGCTTTATATGTCAGGCATAGATCGCCTCAAAGTAGGCGGTATGCAACTGAGGAGAGCTGGAGTTTTTTTAACCGAGCAGCATATGGCATCTGTTTGAGTCCTTTGATCCTCCTGGTGAGGTACTTTTGGGGTCTTTCTAATTGCTGCAGGTGTCGGGTAAGGTACATCCCAAAGGGGGCATTGTATTCTATGATGGGCCTGATGAGGGATGAATAAAGGGGCATGATTACCTCTCTTGATCTAGATGTGAATCCTTTCATGATGAGGTGGGCTATGTAGAAGGTCTTTCTAGCCACTTTGGCAATGTGGTTGTCAAAGGAGAGATTGCTATCAACTTGGGTCCCCAGATCCCTAATTACTTTCTCTGTACTTAATGGGTTACCACCTATGTGGTAATTTGTGGGCACATTGTTTTTGCCAAAGGGTATGACTATACACCTTTTGGCATTTAGCTTTAGACCATGGCTCTTGCACCAGTTATCCGTCTCTGTGAGACCTTTTTGAAGGATGTTTGTGTCAGCTGGAGAGTCAATTATGGTGCCCAGTTTGCAGTCATCTGCGAACCTGGTGAGCCATAGTCCTCCCACGTTGGCCTGTACCTCAGAAAAGTAAATACCAAACAAGAGAGGTCCCAGGACAGAACCACTTGTGACCGGTTTTGAGTCTGACATGGCTCCAGCAACTCTGACTCTGTGGGTTCTGTCTTTGAGCCAGTTTGCGACCCATCTTGTGACATAGGGGTTTATATTTAGGCTGGATAGCTTATCTATGATGCCCGAGTGAGGTATTGTGTCAAATGCCTTTGCGAGGTCCAGATAGGCTGTGTGGACTACCTTCCCTTCAACTATGGCCTTGGTGACTGTTTCAAAGAAGTCAACCAGGTTCAAAAGGCAGGATCTGCCCTTGATGAAGCCAAATTGGGTAGGATCTAGTGTCTGTAGGTCCCCAATGTCTTTGTTTATGAGTTCCATGATGATCCTCTCCATAGCCTTGCAGACTAGGCTAGTCAGGCTTATGGGGCGATAGTTTCCAGGGTCCGTAAAGGCGCCACCTTTGTGGAGTGGGATCACTGTTGCTGTACGCCATTCTATGGGCACATATCCTGTAGTGAGGCTGAGATTGTACAGCAGTTTTACTTAAGGGATCAGTTCTTCTTGGAGTTCATGTAGGATGCAACCCGGGACGCCATATGGTCCCATGGAAGCAGTGTTTTTTGCTTTGGAGAGGGCGGCCTTCACCTGAGCATCAAAGATGTTTGGGAGGCTGCACTCTGCCTGGATAGATACTTGCTCTTTTGGGGGGAGGGGATGGAGAAGTTTGCACTGAACCTGTCTGCCAGGATATTGGTGATGTCTGTGGGTTCAGTGTATTTTTTGTTGTTTAGAATCAACTCAGAACAAGTCTGGGAGTTGCATCCCAGGTTCGTAACATAACTGAAAAAAGCCTTATGATTGTCTTTAGTGTCCTGTGCAATTTCTCTCTCAAAGCTGGCCTTGGAGGATTTTATGAGGGGTCGTAATTTTTTGCTAGTACTGATCAGAGATGCCTTCCCTTTTAGGGATTTTGCTCTATCATGTAGTAGCTTCCTCCTTCTGTTGTACAGTTTATTTATGGCTGGGGTCCACCAGACTGGATGCCTGCCTTTGGATGATTGGGTCTTGATTTTGTTTGGGATAGCATGATCCATGCATTCCTGGAGATGTCCGTAGAATGAGTTTATATAGGATTCTGCAGTTTGGGCCGTAGTTTCCATTGGCCCTGGGGCCTTGAAGGATTCCACTTCAGTTTTGAGAAGTATGAAGTTCGCTTTTGAGAAGTTTTTCACTGTGGTTTTCTGGGCTGGGGGTGGGGACGGGATGTGGATATCCAGTGAAATTAATTTATGGTCTGATCTTTCCAATGAGGGATATACTTCTGGTATGGAGCATAGAGTCCCCATGTTGGTAATGATCAGGTCTAGTATGTTATCCCCTCTTGTGGGAGTGGTGACTAGTTGTTCCATAGCATTTGAGTTTATAAATTCCAGGAACCTTTGGGCTAAGGTGCTGGGGCTTGAGTAATGCTCCCAGTCTATGTTTGGGTAGTTGAAGTCGCCCAATATAATGGAGTTTGGAGAGATCTTCATGTTCTCCAATGTTTTCAGGAAAGCCGAGTGGAATTCCTGACTTTGAGAGGGTGGTCTGTAGGATGCTATAAACTGGAAAGCAGTCTTGCCCACTGTCAGTTGCACATGGATGGTCTCCGATACTTCGTACAATGCCACTAACCTGGAGGTGTGGATATCCTTGATAAATATGGAAACTCCCCCTCCTTTTGTGGTTCGGTCTGGGTTTTGGGGCCAAAAAGCATGATATGAGGTATAACCTGGTAGTGCTGGGGTACTCTCTGGAGCCTTGAACCAGGTTTCTGTCACTGCACAGATATCGATGTTCTCCATACTGAGGAGAGCTTCGAGTGCGTGCATCTTGAGGTTAAGACTTCTGGCGTTTAGCAGCATTAGCCTTAGTTTCTTGTTCCTTGTGCTGTCTATGGAGGTGGGTTTGACTTTTGAGCCTTGCCTAAAAAAGGCACTATGGGGGTGGCAAGAGCCTTTGCCAATATCCGAAAGCCCAGGGGTGACAGGTGCAAGCCGTCCCTAGCGAAGCAACGTGGCTTGTCGAGCATGTCATCCCAGGCTGACAGACACTGGATCCCCTTTGAATGACACCAAAATTTTAGCCAATTGTTAAAATCGATCTTTTTGTCTTTATACTGTTGCATCATTCTAGGTGAGGGTAAGATGCTGCTCAAGGTCAGGGTCATACGGGCCTGGGCTACATAATCAGAGAGCTCCTCTATGTCTCTTTTCATGTAGTCGAGGGAGGTACATCTCAGGTCATTCACGCCAGCATGTACAATGACTGAGTCATATTTGTATTTGCTTTGGAGTGACCTGAGTGCTTGCATTATGTGGCGGATCCTAGCACCCGACAGGCAGCTCACTGTGACCTTCTCTTTATTCAGCCTGGTGAGTGGGACGTCAGTGTGTCTGACAATAGAGTCACCTATTACAAGAGTATCAGGTGTGTTATTCAGCCTTAAGGGCTGTGACTGCTTGGCACACTGACTTTGTGTGCTATGTGTTGTACGTGTTTTGTTTTGGGGTAGCGTTTGCTTGGATGTCTGCTTTGGAGGTCTCTGTTGCTTAGGTAGATTTTTATTTAGAGACTCCGAGTATGTTTTTGTGTTTTTATGTGTTTGGTGGGACTGTGTGATACTGGAATTGTGTTGTGTGAGGTTACCTTCTCCTCCTGACTGGTTACACCAGTTTTGAGATGAGAGAGCTCAGTCTCCAGTTTGGCTATATGGTTGCATCTCTCACATATATTTGAACCTGTTTGGAGGAGGAGAGGGTTGTCCGTGTACATGAGACAGTTGTAACATTGCCTCAATATTCCCAGATTCACCAGCTGGACTGGAGAGGAAACTATTGACTGACCTTTGGACATGCTAGAGTAATATAGGGAACTGAATTAAAACGGACCAATAGGGGACAAGGTAATCGTAGAGAGTATAAGAGTAAGTAGTGCTTATGGTTTATTAGTGCTAACTTGTAAGATTACTTATTTGGACCAGTGAGGGGCCTTAGAATGAGAATATGGTGTTTAATTTGAGAGATAGAGCAGTTCTAAGGGAAAAAGTGAAGAACAGACTTTGTGGAGCCAGGAATAGTTTAAACCCAATTAGGCGGTGCTGCCCGATATTGTGCTATGCGCAAAAATGCGCAAAACCGGGCAAAAGAGGCTTTGAAGAGAGGGAGATCAAGGAGTTTGGAATTGACCCAAAATGGCCAATAAAACTACAGTTTCAAGGCAGTAACCACTCCCACAGGGGCAGGCAGGCTGCTCAATGTTTATCACTGCCACTGATGAACACAGAGACTTCCCTTTAGCCCAAGCAAACAATGGCCTCCAAGAAACTTACAAACAGTTCAGAACAGCAAATCTGTAACTGAACTTTTTTAAATCTCAGAAAAGTGGGAAAAAAGCAAGATGTTTTTTTTGTTTTTTTTTAAGGAAAGCAGAGGTTCACAAGTATCAACAAGTTAGAACAGTGCAGTAAATGACCCCACACTTGAGTGCTACGCCAGAGACAGATAAAATGCAAGTTTTAAGAAAAAAACAATTTTAAAAATAAGTGCACACAGGAAATTCAGTAATCAGCTCTAGGTTGTGTTCTAAATACAGCTACCAACACAGAAATCAAGTTTAACAAGCCAGAAAATGCTCTAAAGTAGGCGGCAATGCAGAAAACTTAATAAATAATCTGAAGCAAAATACTTAAAATCTCAAAAGTGGCTCCTTTCTTCTCTCAGCATTTTCTCCTCTTGGTGGGTGCTTCACCAACAGCCAACAAGTCCGAAAAGACACCAAAACCACAAGGCAATCGGATTTTAAGAGCTGGAGATCAAGGAGTTTGGAATTGACCCAAAATGGCCAATAAAACTACAGTTTCAAGGCAGTAACCACTCCCATAGGGGCAGGCAGGCTGCTCAATCTTTATCACTGCCACTGATGAACACAGAGACTTCCCTTTAGCCCAAGCAACATGAGGCAGTTGCTACACTATCAGGATGCCCTTATCAACAGATTGGCAGGAGAATCTGTAGGAAATTGTCCATCCATATTTGTCAGGCTCTGAGGGAGAGAGGCCAGAGAGAGCTAAGGGGGTAAAGGGTGGAAGGTCTAAGATGAGTACTACTAGGTGATCACACAAGTGCTAAGGGAAAAATTGTAGCTGGAATACCTTGCAGTGGGTGAAAAACAGTGCAGCTGCAGTGCATGACACGAAAACAAGCCAAATCTAGCTTGAACGTGGGGTTCAAATACCACACAAAATATGGAGAAAAAGCAGCAGCCATCCATCTGCACAAAGGTGGGCCATCTATAGAACCTGGAAACTACAGACCAATAAGTCTCACTTGTCTTATGTGCAAAGCCATGGAAAGAATTATTATGCAAATGATCAACAATGATATAGTAAACCTCTAGACACTGTACACAGCCCAGCTGGGTTTCATCAAGGGCAGGTCATGCCTACTTAACCTGGTGGACTTCTTTGAGAAGGCCACCAAAGTAATAGATGAGGCCAAAATGATTTGCACTGCCTACCATGACCTAGCCAAGGCATTTGACACAATACCTCACTTAGGTATTGTTGACAAACGCAAGATATTAGGTACAAACATGTATGTCACTCAGTGACAGACCGGACCCAGGAAGTTGGAAATAGGATGTCCACCTCTAGAAAGAGTTCAGTCACAAGTGGAGTCCCTCAAGGATTGGTCCTTGAACTGCTTCTTTTTGGTATTTACTTCTCTGGCTAACTAAATTTGCAGATTTTTGCAAATTAGGAGCTGTCATTGAATCCCACACTGGCACAAATGTTCTTCTGGAAGGGATGGCACAGACAACAACTGGTGTCAGAACCATGGACTAAAACTAAAGGCAAAGAAATGTGTAACAGTAACCTTCAGGAAGTCATCCACCCTTGGTAACTATCATACTGACAGCACACCCCTTAAAATTGACCCCAGTAGTCAGGGGATTAGTGACACATATAGACAGCAATCTGTCCTTTGACCATCATGTGTCTACAGTAGTGAGGAAATCATTATATGTTGTGCAATTTATAAACAAAGGTATGGCATCTAGGTCCAAGGAAGGCATTGTTACACTGTATTCAGTATTCATCAGATCTATCATTGAGTATAATGCCCCTTTTGGTGTGTACCTAACTCAGATATTTCCAACAAATGGAACACCCACAGAGGTTCCTCACTAAAAGAATACAGGGCGTAAGTAAAATGTCCTATGCAGACTGTCTCAATGCCCTATCTCTGTATTCTGTCTCCTACAAGATGTTGAGGGGAGATCTATGCCTGGTATAAGGGAGATTGTCAGACCCCACTCTGATGGACCTGCTGCATATTCGTATAACAAACAGTAACAGAATGACCCATTCAAAAGACCTAAACCTTGCCTATAAATATAATAGGACCTGCTGGAGAGACAGGTATGTATCCCAGAGGCTGACCCATCTCTGGAGCAGGCTCCCCATCCTTGTGAAGCAGAGTTCCTCCCTAACCAAATTCAAATGTAACTTGGACAATTAGTTGAGGAACAGGAAATTCTTCCCCGTCTTGGCTCTTATGTCTCTAATGGACACAGGCAACCTGTAAATGGTTCCTCTCCCAGGCCCTTCCTTGTAAATGGTTCCTCTCCCAGGCCCCTCCTTGTAGATGTTTCATCTGCCAGGCTTCTGCTTACACTTATCAAGGGTACCAGAGCTTGTCAGAGATTTGGGATGCATGGCTAGGCTGAAAAATTTCCTAGTGGTTGCTAGTCTAGTAAACATTTATGAACTTATGAATTTTACTTTAAGTATTTAGTCCATTCAAATTATCTTAGACTTGTGTCTTCTGAAAAACCAAAGGCCACCGAGTTCCCTGTAATTATCACTCAGTTCATCATAGTATTTTAAATACTGTATTAGCTGAGTTCAATGTTTTATTTATTTCTACTAGTTTGATAAAAATAAAATATCTAACATTCTGCATCCATTCAGGGTTCACAATACACCAGAATGACACAGAATGGAGCTGATGTACTTTCCAGCCTTATATTATATTGCCTTTTCACAGCCTTATATGTTCATAGGTTGTTACTAGGATAATGACCACTGGGGCCCTTACAAGCCTAGCTAAGTACCCCAAACCATTTGTAAAGCGATTATCATGGCTGTCTATATGGGGGATGAATTGTAGGGGGTTGTTAGTTAAGATAATAATTTTCTTATTGATGGCCTTTGTTCATAATCGACATGGGGGCCAGACCGTGGATAAATTTACAATGTCCCATCTAGTTATAAAGGTTTTATTTGAATAGCATTTGCTTAAGTAGTGTCCATATGAGTAGAAAGTCTATAATGACAACGTGTGACTATTGAGATAACCTCTCTAAATTTTGGAGTTATGTGATTATTTTAATTACACACACAGAACCTTGGTGTACAAAGCATGCTTCCTTGCTAGACATAAGGTTATGCATTTCTGTCATAATATGTTAAGCCAGAGCCCTCCAGGTTAATTACTGTCAGGGAGTCAGCTCTGCTATAAATGCACATTTATTAATGGCAATGGTCAGTGCTGCTAAAAATCCAGTGTCATTAATGGAAGGTGTTAGCACTACTAAAAATTTGTTGTCATTACTAGCAAGGGGTTAGAATAACTAAATAATCTAGAGTTATTACTAGCAGGGCTTAGCTCTCTTAAGAATCTAGGGTCATTACAAGCAAAGGTCAGGACTGCTTAGTAATCAAGGTTAATTACTGGCATGGGTAAGCAGTGCAAAATAATCTGGGGTCATTACTGACAGTGGTCAGTCCTGTTAAATAATCCAGGGTTATTACTAGCAGGGATCAGTACTGCTAAATAATGCAGTGTCATTAGCGGCAGGATTCAGCAGTGTGAAAAATCCAGGGTCATTGCTGTCAAGGGTGAGCACTATTAAAAATCTAGGGTCATTACTTCCAGGGGTCAGAGCTACTAAATAATTGAGGGTAATTAATGGAAAAGGTCAGCAATGCTAAACATCCAGATTAATTAATAATAGGAGCAAGCATAGTTAAAAATTTAGGGTAATTATTATCGGGGTCCTCACTGCCAAATAATCCAGGGATGTTACTAGCAAGGGTCATCGTCACCATCATCATGATCATCATCGTCATCGTCATCGTCATCATCATCATCATCATCATCATCAATACCATCATCCTCACCATCACTACCATCATCATCATCACCATCATCATCACCATCATCATCACCATCATCATCATCACCATCATCGTCATCATCACCCCCATCATCATCATCATCATCATCAACATCATCATCATCATCACCATCATCATCATCATCACCATCACCATCATTGGCATCACCATCATCGGCATCATCATCATCATCATCATCATCAGCATTGTCATCATCATCGTCATCATCATCATCATCATCAGCCCCCTTTTCCCCACATTTTTACATGGGATCAGGGTATCATGTTAACTGTCACCATTTCTCCCCATTCTATGCCACACTCATGCCGTCTTCAAAACTTGTGCCTTAATGTAGCACATCTTCTCTCACGCAATCCATCCACCCCTTTGCAGGACAATCTCCTTTCCTCTTACCTTCTTCCTGTCTGTCCCAAATCTTCTTCACCAAATTGTCTTCTGTTTTTCCTACACATTTGCTGAGTCACTGTAATATGCTCCTTTTGATCATTTCTGCAATTGGAGCTACTTTGCTCTTATGTCGACATTTCTTCATCTGTCCCACAGTGTACATCCTACCACCTTTCTCAGGCACTTCATTTCCATCACCTCTAGCTTCCTTATCTGCTCTGCCTTTAGTGTCCAAGTTTCTGCAGCATGCAGTAGTACTGGTTGCGTCACTGTTTTGTAAACCTTACTTTTCAGCCTATTTGCTATTCTTTTGTCATAGACTACCCATGACACTCTATGCCAGTTGGCTGCAGCCCATCTGATTATAGTTTTGACTTCTTCATTCAGACTTCCCTTCTCCACAACCACCCCTCACAGATACTTGAAGCTGTTAACCTGTTCCACTATCTTTCTTTCTATCTCAATTCTCAGCTGCTTCTGATTTCCTCAGTTTGCTGCCATTACCACTGTCTCAGCTGTACTTAGTTTTATCCCATGTGCCTTCAGTTTTGCATTCCATTCCTCTATCCATTCCTGTAGTTCTTGCTCAGAGTCTGCCTGTAATCTCATATCATCTGCATACAGCAACTTTGTTAATCTGTCCCTTCTGACCTGTTTCCTAATGTAGTCCATCACCAGTATGAACACCAGTAGGATCAGAGATGACCCCCTGGTGCACACCCACTCCCACTGGGAACCCCTATGTGAGACCTAACACTGTTCATGCTCGAGTCATTGGATTCTTGTACATAGCCTGCACTAATTCTACCAATATTTCTAGGACTTGAAACCATCACAGTACTGACCAAATCAGCTTTCTTCAGACCTTGCCATATACTTTCTCCAAGTCTAGGGATGCCCAGATAGACCTTTTCCATATCTCTAGCTTCTTCTAGACTATCTGTCTCATTGCAAGCATTACGTCATTTGTGCTGCATCTTGATCTGAATTTGAACTGTGCATCTCCTGTCTTTATTTGTACTACTCTGTGTGTCCATTTATCAATCATAGCAGGAGTCAGAACTGCTAGAAATCTAGATTATTACTTGCAAGAGGCAGCACTGCTTAAAATCCCAGGTCATTATTAAAAGGGATGAGCACAGCAAAAAAAAAAAACAGGGTCA